>NC_053023.1:240047828-240347828 GCF_003073215.2 Triticum urartu | reverse complement strand
GGGATTTCATAGGAGGTGGGAGTTTTCGCATGCGTTGTAATTTCGGAATAGCAAGGAGCGGGTTGAGATGGAGGGAGTTGTCGGAGCACAACGAGACAAAGATATATCTTAAATATTTCGGGCTAACAAGGCGCGGGTTGAAGAGGCGGGAGTTTCGCAGCACGATAGACAGAGGCGCTAGCTTGTATTTTCGGCATAACAAGGCGCGGCTTGAAATTTCGGAAGAACAAGCTTAACGTGTACCAAAAAAAGACAATTTGCACCTCAACACGCACAACACACACACAAACACCATTTAGACTAGAGTATGGTACATGTGCATTGCACGCATGAGATTTGGCAACCAAATTATGAAGAAATACCACATTATAGCATGCAAGCTTTGAGTCATATATGAATGATGTAGATGTTTGTTTAACTCTGATAGTTCATTTCATTCAAAATCATCTAGTTTTTATAAGAAAGCTAATATATTTTAAGATTCATGGAATTGTGCATCGTAAGACATAAAGTAAAAACAAATAATGGCAAATCATGTAGAAAAACATTTGGGAAATTCTGATACGGAAGATTGTAGAACAAATAAGAAGTGATTGTGTTTTGATGTTTGTGCATTATCCTTAAGTTCAACGGAGTCTTCTAGATTATACATGTGGCGAAATCTGGTGGAATCTAGATGATATCCAACGGCCAGTAGTGCTCAAATTTGCCATCTTTGGACCATCGTATTCGCCTCATCCAACGACCATCTTTCAAAGTTAAAGTTACCCGCACACAATTAAAAAAAATATAAAATATAATATATATAGGGGTATAGATATAGATATGTGATGCGAAAGCCGCCCATCATCTCAAATTAGAATAGTGTGTCCATGCACGGATGCGACGTGGCCAAACGATGTCTGCCATCGGTATCTCAAATTCAAATCAGTCTGACATTGTTCTATGTGTATACATTACAACATGCTCGTTTCCAAACCACACCATGCAGATCTCCGTTATATTCATGCATGCATGGGTTTCAAACATCAGGATCTCTTATTCAAATATTTGAATTCAACTTTACATTGATTATGACCTCACCTATTCTTTTATACCCACACAGTAGTCTTCTCTTTATAATTGTACCACTAACTTTCTCTCATGCATGCATGCACACACAATACCAGTCGGCATTATCCATCGCACGCATGCAATCTTTTTCTTCAGGTCGGTCTCCCATGAAGGCACACACCCACACACATCCCCCTCTCCATCATATCGGGCATTCTTTATCTCTCACGCGTGCATGCGCAACGATCAATGTCCCTGTATGTATGTGTGTGTATATAGCTAGGTCTTTCATAGTTTTCCACACAAACTGATCAATCGATATATCCAGTGAGGTATCACCCTCTTTCCCACGTCCACATTGATCAATCTATACCTCTCTATATAGGATTAACATATATAGCTAATACACCCACATTAATTATATATCCAACGTCCCCCTGTCATCATCCATGCCTTCCGCTTCATCTCTCAGACGCGTGCACAATGGCGAAGACAGGGGTCAGTAAGGGCCCTGCCCCCTAACATCACTATATATCGAGGCTAATATGAATGTGATCATTAGACAATTGCTGCTAAAAATGGTTTATGTTCATGAATTGACCCTCCTCGTAAAGGATTAGCAATGCTTGGCCCCCTAGCTCATTTATTTTTCATGGCTCCGCCACTGCGTGCAACAACGCACGTGTTCGCCCCCTCTCTCTAAATATTGATCTTGCACTTGTGCATTCCTTCATAGTCTCCCTCCACTCGGCCCCTCGCACCATCTTCTAGCCCCCCTCCGGATTTTGCCACATGTACAATCTAGCAGACTCCATGGTTGAACTTAAGCATAATGCCCAAACCTCAAAACAACAACGGTTCTCTTTTGTTCTAGAATCTTCCATATCATAACTGCCCAAACATTTTTTCTAGTTGAATTTCCATTATTTGTTTTTACTTTATGCTTTACAACACACAATTCCATGAATCATAAAATAGATTAAGGGCTTCTTTGATTCAAAGGATTCTCAATGGAATTTTGGAGGATTCTAATCATTAGGAATTTTTCCTATCTTGGTTGTTTGATTCGTAGGATTGTAAACCATAGGAATTTTTCCATATGATTCATTTGCACTAGATTTCATAGGAAACATCCCATCCACTCAAAACTCTTTGAAAGAATTCTGCGTTTTTTCTATGCACAATCAAACACTCATACAATCCTGTAGGATTCAAGATGACATTCCACTATAATCCCATGTTTTTCCTATTCCCGCGTTCTTAGCTTTTTTATAAAAACTAATTGATTTTCAATTAGATGAACTATAAGAATTAAACGAAGGGCTACATCAGGCATATATGACTCAGAGCTTACATGCTATACTGTGGTATTTCTTCATAATTTGGTTGCAAAATCTGATGCGTGCAATGCACGTGTACCTTACTAGTACTTCGAGTATGTGCAAAACACGTAAATTAGAATACCAATGGCATGCTACACGGTGTCTCTCTTACAGTTCATGAAGCCACGTGGCACATGTGGAGGCGTGGTCGCGACCGCCTTGCGTGGATTGATCACAGTGACGTGTTGTTGGTTCCAGAAGAATGTACTCGTCCTCCCTGAGCCATACCGGTGGTACATGCACAAAGCGAAGATGTGCACGCACGCCACGCACACACTCATTCCCTTGCACGCACACGCGGGTACACAGGCGGACGCAATTTTGTACTAAGATCCACCCCATGTGATAATTTGACGCATGTAAATTTGTTCACTTCATTGATGGTCAATTAATACAACGCATGCAAATTGAGTGGACGTGAGGGCGGAAGAAAGACATTATTACTCCACTGCGCGCATGTGAGCAGTTAAATCGTGGGTTGCTAGTAGTACTTCCATTGGTATCCTTCATACTTTGTGCCAATTTTTGACAGTAACATAATATTTACGCATTTGAGCAGTGTAGTACTTGAAATTTATGTTCCGCTAAACTCATCGGGAGCCGTTTCGGGCCTCGAAACCAAAACCATCAATTAATCTTTACCTTGTTCCCATCACATTTGAAAGCCTGCTCACACCTAGTATTACGTACCAAACCTGAACGTGTTCCCACTATGCAGGTATTAGTACTAGTGCTAGTACTTAAGTTATAAAAAGGGGAACTACCTAACCGAAAATTACTCTACCTTTCCTCCTCATAAGTGCTTCTTCTTCGTCCGTCGTTGCCATGGACGGTGAGCAGATCTCTAGGTCAAGAACTCCTCGTAACAAGGGAGCGTCAACCAAGGCTACAGAAAAAAAGAGGCCTCGCCGCCACGCAGAGACCTCGAAAGATCTCTCACGGGCACGCCATGGCTCCTAGGAGCGCCCTAGCCGTGGAGGCGAACATGCCAAGCCGGCGGAGCTGGAGTCGTTATCCCTCGACGGCATGCCCGATCAGCTCAATAAGCACCTCAATAAGCAGAAGGAGTTCATCCAAGGCTTGATGGAGTTGCTGAAGGATAGCCTCGATGACATGTCCGCTGAGCTCGATCAGCAGGGAGAGATGACCGCCGGCTTGCTGATGCTGCTGAAGAAGAGCATTGCCTCGGAGAAGAAGACGACCGGAGATATCGTGCGACTTCAGGAGGACAAGGTGAAGCTCTGCCACGAGATCGACCTGTTGAAGGTGAAGAACGCCGTCTGGAAGAAGCTGCATGAGAATAGTAGTTCCTCTATGAATATGCTGCAGGCCCTTGTCATGGAACAGAAGGAGGAGTTGGCGAAGCTCCGCATCGAGCACCCGGCTGCTGTCAAGGTACGTAATGCGGCCGTGGAATAGATGATGAAGGCTCGTGTCGAGAAATCCCACTTCATGGACAGAATGGAGAAGATGGCAGAGGATACGCGCAAGGAGATGGAGGTCGTGGAGGCGATGAAGAAGCAGTTACCACTTCGCGGCGAATTAGATCATTTGGGGTGATAATCTTCCTTCTTCTTTTGCTCCTGTGTTTCATATTTTGCTTCGGGTGTTTCGCTGCACGTGTCACGTTCTTTGCGAGGCATGAATAGAACAATGGTTTTTTCGAGGGAATGAATAGAAAAATGCTAACAATGAAATTACTAGAAAATTAGATCATTTTTTATCGCCATATGGCACTGGGCTGCCGTGTTTCGTGCTCCTCCATCGCAGTACTACTCCAGTGGAAAACTTGAGTATACCGCACGGTTATTTGCTCCTCCTCGATCAGGTCGTCGCCGCATTTATACGAGCAGTAAAATCACAAGGCCCCGCCTTCCAGCAGTAATGAGCCGTCAAATCACAAAGGCGCTCGCCTCTCGTGAAACCAACCAAGCTAGACTGCCCGGCCCTCTAGCCTTTTAAAAATGTATACTTTTGTACAGCAGTAGTATCGATGGATTGCGCCATGGAGCAAAACTTTAAATTAAAAAAAGGTGGTACATATAGATAGCGCTCGTCGCCAAATTATGCATATAGTTCTATTAAAAAGGCTAGTCACAATAATGGTGTCCAGCACAACCCACCCCTCAAATAAAACTAAGAGGGTACTTGGATACGTTTTAGTCCCATGACTAAAAGTAGTGGGACTAAAACATGTTAACCTCACCCGTACTTGGATCAAAATACTAAAAAGGCTAAAATCAAGTTAATGAGCATTTATTATCCTCCAAACCCTCCAATCCAGAACTCGCCTGTGTTAAAGGAGAGGAGTTAAATGAGTATAGAGAGGACTAATGCACATTTTAGTAGGGGTACCCCTAACTAAAAAAATGTAGTCTCAAGACTAGTTTCAGCCCCTCTTTAGTCAGGGGTGCTTGGAACTTTCGCCTCTTAAAGAGACTATTTTTAGTCAGACTAAAATAAGTCCCTTGGATCCAAGCACCCTCTAAGCATCCTGGAATTCTTTGACAAAACTAAGCACCCTGAAATTCTTTGACAACTAAACTGCTGGCTATATGTTGTTGGCCATATATATTGTACGTATATAATGTGAAGAAACAAGTGGTAGTACTATACCAACTAAAAGATGAAATATAAGAAATACTAGTATGTACGTACTGAAGAGTTAAAGTAACAAGAAGAAACATAACATAGTTCTGCTAGGGGCTCAGCACAACACAACCCTCAAATTAAATTAAGCACACCTGAAATTAAACTTTGCAACTATTCAGGTAGACACTTCATTAGAACCACCATGAGCAACGACACTGCCACCTTACTCGGAGTTCTCATCCACGTCCTCGACTTTGTCCTTGTCCCTCTTCCTCTTGGCCGATACTTCTTTGCTTGAACCGCACACTTGGCTATTGCTCTTCATCCAACCCTTGTAGATATTGAAGCAAAGGTAGCCATCCATTGTAGTGTAGTGGATGTGGTCTATATCGAGTACAGTCCGCTGCCATGGATGATGATTAAACGTGTATGGAGGTTTCTCTAGTTTACCGTACGAAGGATGAACCATGGCTCCTGCCAGGGTCAGCATTGAAGGCTGACGAGAGGACACCAGCCGATTCTTCTGGAGGTCGAAGGTGTTGCCTACAATGAGGCCTATCCGAGCATGATTTCTTTGTCGTTACCAAAGTCTACAATAACGAATTTGACTAGGTTGCTCTGGAGGAAGTCCTTAAAATCCTGGCACTCAATGTCGGCATGGAATATGTGGTAGACCAAGCATAAGTCATGCACGCACACCTGGATCATGGTGGGCTTCTTCCTCTCTTCGTCCTTTAGATCCTTCTCTGGTCCCAGGACTGTGGTGTACTCAACATCTAGCCCAGCGACCCACTCATCATCTGAGTCTTCTAACATGCATCTGAAGCGAAAAAGGCATCCTTTCACCATCGTGGAAGAAAGGGTGTAGATGATGTCGAACTCATCGCCGGTGATGGTTCTAACCTTGTACACAGCGCCGATCGTGGAGATTTGGGACGCCATGGATTTGGGAGGAGGGGTAGGATTAGTGGAACTGCCGTAATGTGAATGCACAGGATGACTAGGAGCGAACCGCTGTAGTATTGAAGGACTCGCGGGGACGAGTAGGAGCGAACTGCCAGTGTGCGAACAGCAGGGTAGTGGCTTTCCATTCTCCCATGATCACGGGGCCCCACCTGTCCAGCAGTAACTTGCTGTCAAATCACATAGCCCTACTGTCGGATTTCGGGTTCCGGCAGACCCTTGAGGTTCGAACACTGGGGTGCGCGCGGAGATTTCGCCTTCTACCTACCTGCACCCCACCGCCTCGCCAACAACTAAGCTATGGAAAGAACAACACAAGAGACATAGGGTTTATACTGGTTCGGGCCACCATTGTGGTGTAGTACCCTACTCCAGTGTGGTTTGGTGGATTGCCTCTTGGGCTGATGATGATGAGCAATACAAGGAAGAACAGCCTCACGAGGGTCTTTTCTTGGCTGGGGCGATGAACTGCTAGGAGGAGTTCAGTCACCCTTCTCTCTCTCTCTCTCTTGCCGTTCTGATCTTCTCCTCTTATCTCATTCCTCTCATCTCCTCCCTATCCTGATGATCTCTTTTCTTCTCTTGGTCTCTCTCTCTCTTTATCCCCTGGGGGTGGCTAGTCCTATTTATAGGCAAAGGCCCTGGGCCTCTTCCCAAATATTGAGCGGGAAGGGCGCCAACAATTGGCCATTTTGAAGGGGAACACCAGGTACACTTATACTAACTAAAGTTGGTCCTCGGCTGCCAAAGGCTCTGGTGGTGACGCTGGCTTGGGCTCCACAAAGACTTCCTCCCTTCCGTTGGGCTGGTCTTGGTCTCGTTGCACCGAAACGGGTGCCTTTGCTTGATGCTCTCTCCTGCGCTTGCTCCCTTGCACCAAAGAGGAAAGGAGGACACTGCGCGGGCTGGCGCCCGCTTAGCACCGTTGGTCGTCATGGCTTGCGTCACGGGCACCTCGTGAGGAATCCCGCCTTGATTTCTCCGCCTCCTCGTGAGCCAGCCTGATGAGGCCGTGCCTAAGGAAGCTCCGTGTCGTCCGCCCCGCGAGGCTTGGCCCCTCGCGAGGGTCTTGGGTCTGTGTTGATGAAGATGGGCTGCGCTGGGCCCCCCTTTGAGCCACGCCGCAGGCCGTAGGCAGGCATGTCTGGGGACCCCCGTTCCCAGAATGCCAACAGTAGCCCCCGGGCCCAAGGCACGCCCGGACTTGGCCGTGCAGGGAGGCGAAAGGGCAAGAGCAAAGCGCCATGGGCCCTAACAGCCTGCGGCCTTGGGCACCGCGCGGCGATTGATTGGGTGTGGGCGTCTCCACTTCCCCATGGCGCCTCGGCAACTGCACGGACTGGACAAGTCCCTGCATGCAAAGCGGGTCATGATTACCTGCGATCGTGGAGGTCGATGGTTGGCCTTCGCCGGCTATAAGTTTGGAACGGCACGCGCCCTTCCAGTCCATCTCTTCTTGCTTCTCCTTCCCGGTCCTTGCTCCGTCTTGCTCCGATGGCTCCGATCTGCCGGTTCCCGACGGCAGAGAAGGGAAAGGCTCCCCGGGAGGAACCAGGCCTACTCCCGCCGAAGAAACGGCTTGCCCCCCGCCGCCAGGACAAGGGGGCCCATCAGGTGGTGTCGAGGCCCTAGTGCGAGTGGCCACCGCCAGGGTTCCCGCTTCCCTTGTACGCCCACATCAAGGGCTTTGAAGGGTTCGATGCTGATCGCCACGGGCGGCGCCGCCGTCGGTGCCGACGGGTCACGAAGGTGTGGGTAGTCCCCCCTGGGGTCCACACCGGTGTTTCCTCCAGAGAGTTCGTGCTCCATGCCGCCATGCCTCCTCAGTCTTGGATTCACCTTCCTCCCTTCTTCGCCTCCATCATCCCGCAGGGAGAGCTCCTAGAGCTTTGGCTGCAGCGCGCCGGCTGCAGCACCCTCGTGACCGAGGCAGGGGTCACGGTCGTTGCCCCGGGCGAGGTCTTCATGACTCGAGGCTGGGGCGAAATAGCCCGGGTTTGCAGGACGAGAGGCGCCTTCGCGATACACTTGGAGTACGACGGTGCTTCAGTGATGTTCTTCAATGTCTTCGACGCGAACGGGCACCGGCTGGAGTGCTGCCCCGGGAGAGGTGGCCGGGACCCTGCTACGGCGAGGACTAGGCCGGCCGACCGCTCGCTTGGCGGCTCCTCGGGCGGCGGAGGCAGCGGAGGATCCAGCGACTCCGGCGAGCTCTTCGCGACTCCGGAGACGAGCGACGACAGCTACGAGCGCCTGAGCCGGCGCCGCTCCTGGAGCAGGGCGGGCTCGTCAGGCCGTCGCTGACTCTTATCTGGATGGGGTTGGCGCCGGTGCTTGACGGCCCACTGTTGATGATGGCGTCTTTTGCAGGGGCGCGTGTAGTTAGCGCCCTTTTAAGATCTGTTCCCTGCAAGGAATCAAAGACGCGTCCCGTGGGGGCTTGTAAGGTGTCTGTGATCCTGTTTATTAATATAACCCTTGTCATAGAATTGTGCGAGTTGCTCATTATGTCTTAGCTCAGTTCTCCCTTTCGAACCTCACGAGGGCTTGGTGCTCTGCGCCGACAGGTCCCAGTCCCAAGGCGGCTTCAGCCGTCGCTGGTATGCCAGGTCGCGATGCCGTGGTCAAGGCCAGGAGGTGAGCGACCCGGGGTCCGGTAAGAGCCCCTGAGTTGCGATGCTCAGGAGGTCCCCTTTGGCACTCAAGTAGCCGTCATTCGGTGAGAAAGGATAGCGACGTCGCTAACACGGGATTGCATTAGGTGCGGGGATGGTGCCACGGTAGCTGGTGCTTCCGGGTGGTGACTTATATCGAGAATCAGGGACCGCTCCCTGGTGTGTCGCCGGGTCAGTGCATCGGCATGCGTGAGGTTGCTCGGCGAGGTCCTCGCGTGTCCCTCCCCTCTCGCCTTAGCTCCCCTTTTTGCTCTACGTCCTCGGTTCCCGGCCCTCGAGCGAGTCTCAGCCGTCGCTGGTATGCCAGGTCGCGATGCCGTGGACAAGGCCAGAGGGTGAGGGATGGAGAGCCAGTAGGAGCCCTGAGTCGCGATTCTCAGGCACACCCCCTTTAATGTGCAAGCGGTTCACGCAGGTGAGAGTGAAGGAGACACCGCAAGGGCCTCGCTTGGCGCAGCTCCTTTAGGAGATCCTGTAGATCCATCATAGAAAGAACGAGGGGTTGCCATGACAATTGACAGTCAGCCGTTGGTTGCTTCCGAGAGGCGATGAGGCACCGAAGGCTTGACGAGGTGGCGCCATGCGGGGCTGCCGCTGCCAGAGCTCAGCCATTCAGGTTTGTCGGCGTTGCAGGGACGGACCCATGCGCAAGCACCGTGCCATTTTGGGAGCAGCTCCGTCAGTTGGCGTCAGTTGAGCGGGCAACTAGGTCAAACACATTAGCCGCGAAGGAGTGGATTCATTCAAATAGATGCTGGGAAGGCGGACATCACTGGGTCAGGCCCGAGCGACTTGGGGATGATGCATCCCGAGGGGCGCCCCCAACAAAGTAAGCTAACAACATGAAATAAAAGGGATACATGCCGCAGGGACGGACCCACGCGGCCTGGGAATAATGCAGCCCTGGGGGGCGCTCCCAGCTGGAAATGAAACTTGAAAGATGTCACCTGATGATGTTGAGGACAAAGCAGCGTTGGTGTAGCAGACTCGGCGGGCTGCGGAAGCCGGTCCTCACGAGCCCCCAGGCCCAGGGGCCTCGGGAGGCTCCGGAGGCGCTGGTGGCTCCTCGTGGACCATCTCCATCTCCGCCAGGGCTGCGGAACGCCTAGCCTCTTGAGCCTCCATGATGCCCCTCATGAGGCACTGGTACGTGGCAGCCGCACCCGGCAAGCCGTAAGGCATGCGAACATAGCCGTGGGGTGGACCTACGCAGCGCCCCACTCGTGAGGGCCAGAGGCGCTCCAGAGAGGCGACTCGATTGAGCCCTGGTATGTCGACGCAGACACGCAGCCCACCATCCTCACCTGGATGGGCGGCCACAGCTGGTAGGCGGCGGCCACCTCTCATGACTCTTGACTCCTGTAGCTCCTGAATGGCCTTGCTGACGAACTCTTGAGGGTCTGGCCCTCCTTGCCTTACTCCTTTTTGAGGGAAACATGCTTCGAAACACGCCTCCATGTGGTGCCCAAGCGCCTCCCTTGTGACCCTGGCCAGGTCGGTGGCCCTCCAGGGGAGAGCCCCCGAGCCCTGCCTGAGGAGGGCGCCAGGCGCGCCTTCCTATGCGATGGAAGGAGGTTCCCCCTGGGCAGGCGCGGACCCTGAGGGGCCTGCCTCCTAAGGAGCCGGGCCGAACGATGTCTTCTTCTTCTTGGGGGTGGCCTCGGGAAGACTCCTGCTTCCGCGATCTGGGTCTTCCAGTGATGCGGCCTGAAAGGTTCGTTCCAGGGAACACACCGCGTCCTTCTCTTCATAGGGCACTGTGATGACTCTGCCACTTCCTGGCATCTTGAGGACATTGTAGCCATGGTGAGTCACAACCATGAACTTTGCTAGCGCTGGGTACCCAAGGATGGCGTTGTACGGCAGGCGAATGTGAGCGACGTCGAAGTCGATGAGCTCGGTGCGGTAGTTGTTGCGTGCTCCGAAGGTGGCAGGGAGGCGAACCTACCCAATCGGGACCGTGGAGCCATCGGTGACTCCGGAGAAAGGCTTGTTTGGCTGAAGCTGGTTGTAGGGCACATGGAGATTGTTGAATGTTTCCACGGACAGGACGTTGAGCCCTGCCCCGCCATTGATAAAGGTCCTGGTGACCAGCACGTTGCTGATGATTGGGGAACAAAGCATCGGGAGGACTCCGGCCGTGGCCGCACAATTAAGCTGATCCGCTGAGCGGAACATGATGGCGCATGCTGACCACCTGAGAGGGAGCGTGGCTTCGGGCTTGGGGAGGACTGCATTCACCTCGCGGGCGAACTGCTTGAAGATGCGCTGAGAGGCTGGGGCTTGAGCCCCGCCCAGGATGCAGGCGATCGCGCGCGGCTCCTGGAAGCCCCCAGCCCCCTCGTCCTGATGGCGGTCCTCGTTTCTCCTTGGCTGCGGCGGCAGCGGAGGGAGGCCTGCGTTGCCTTGCGGGCGATCCTCGCGAGGCTGATCCCTCCAGTCTCCCTCGCGACGCAGGTCTTGCCAGCGATTCTCGCGAGGTCGATCGCGCCACCCTTGGCGCGGGCAGGGGTCTTCCCAGCGTCCTACGTTTCTTCCTCCTCCTCGACCGTAGCCCTGGTCACTGCGGTCGGGACAACGGCCGATCCTTCCTTCTTGCATGGCTCGGAGCTCTTGACATTCGTTGGTGTTGTGGGTGTGGAGGTCGTGGTACACACAGTACCGAATGCCCTTGGAAGATTCGGGCTGGTCTCTGCCCCGCTTGGTATCTGGTTCTGCCACGAGCACGGCAGCCCCCTTGCGCTTCACATCCTTGGCCTTGGGCTTCTTCTCTTCTGAGTCTACAGCAGGCAGCTCGAGGAGGGAGAGACGCCCTTCCTCAGCCCTAGCGCACTTGGTCGCCAAGTTGAACAGCTCCAAGGAAGTGCACAGGTCTTCATGCATCGCCAGCTCCTCCTTCATCTTGACGTCGCGCACGCTATCGGAGAAGGCTGAGATGATGGCCTCCTCGGTCACCTAGGGAATCTTGAGGCATGCGCTGTTGAAGCGTTGGATGTACTTCTGCAGGGTCTCTCCGGGTTGTTGCTTGATGCGGCGCATGTCGCTCATGGCGGGTGGCCGGTCGCGAGTACCTTGGAAGTTGGCGATGAAGCGGGTGCGCATCTCGTCCCAGGAGGAGATCGTGCCTGGAGCTAGGTTCAGAAACCAGTTCGCCATGACCTTATCGTCTCCGTTGGCAGCTTCGATGCCCAGTTCATAGAGCTGGAGAAACACCGCAGGGTCGGTCGTGCCGTCGTAACGAGGAGGCAGGTCTGGCTTGAAATTGCCGGGACACGCGACACTGCGCAGCTCGGTGGTGAAGGCACGGCAGCCTGCCGTGTCCACAGGAAGCCTTGGGTGACGGAGACCTTGGTCTTGCAGGTCCCCACGCGCTGCAGCTGGGAGCAGCGCGGGGTCTTGACATGCGGGAGCAGGAGCATGGTCGCGACGTGCTGGAGCAGGGAGCGCCCGTGCAGCTTCTTGCGGGCGAGGGACTTCTTGGCAGCTCTGCTCTTGCCGCGCTGGCACCTGACGGAGCGGGTTCCGCCCAGGGGCCACGCACCTTTGGGCCTGGGCGCCTTCTTGAGGAGGAGGCGGCTAGGGCGCCCCCGGAGCTTCGTCGCCCGCACAGGGCGGGGTGCGGTGCAGTGGAACGGACGGCGCAGGAGAGCCCCCTGCAGCGCGGATGAGTTCGGCGACGCGGTCGAGCCACTCTTCGTAGACGTCGTCGACGGGACGGTAGCGCAGGAGCTCGTTTGCCGCGATGAGCGCATCTCGAGCCTCCATGGGTGCGCGGAGCGCGCGGGACGAAGAACCAGCTGGGGTGAGCGAGGGAGTAGCGGTGCGGCCGTCTTGCCGCACGGACGGGTGCTGAGACAACGCTTGCTGCTCGTTTCCCACTGGGCCGGTGGCGGCGTTGAGGGCAGGTGACGGGGAACGGCGAGGACACCCACCGACGGGAGCCGTCTGGGCGACGCGGGAGGCGAGAGCGGCTCGACGCTCGGCGCGGGCCCGACGATCGTCAGACATGGACGCGATGGTCGGAGGAGTACGGGGCGGTGGAAGACGAATTCCGGCGCACCCCTACCTAGCGCGCCAAATGTCGGATTTCGGGTTCCGGCAGACCCTTGAGGTTCGAACACTTGGGTGCGTGCGGAGATTTCGCCTTCTACCTACCTGCACCCCACCCCACCGCCTCGCCAAAATCTAAGCTATGGAAAGAACAACACAAGAGACACAGGGTTTATACTGGTTCGGGCCACCGTTGTGGTATAATACCGTATTCCAGTGTGGTTTCGTGGATTGCCTCTTGGGCTGATGATGATGAGCAATACAAGGAAGAACAGCCTCATGAGGGTCTGTTCTTGGCTGGGGCGATGAACTGCTAGGAGGAGTTCAGTCACCCTTCTCTCTCTCTCTTGCCGATCTGTTCTTCTCCTCTTATCTCATCCCTCTCATCTCCTCCCTATCCTGATGATCTCTTTTCTTCTCTTGGTCTCTCTCTCTTTATCCCCTGGGGGTGGCTAGTCCTATTTATAGGCAAAGGCCCTGGGCCTCTTCCCAAATATTGAGCGGGAAGGGCGCCAACAATTGGCCATTTTTAAGGGGAACATCGGGTACACTTATCCTGACTAAAGTTGGTCCTCACCTGCCAAAGGCTCTGGTGGTGACGCTGGCTTGGGCTCCACAGTGACTTCCTCCCTGCCGTTGGGCTGGTCTTGGTCTCGTTGCACCGAAACGGGTGCCTTTGCTTGATGCTCTCGCCTGCGCTTGCTCCCTTGCACCAAAGAGGAAAGGAGGACACTACGCGGGCTGGCGCCCGCCTGGCATCCTTGGTCGTCATGGCTTGCGTCACAGGCACCTCGTGAGGTACCCCGCCTTGATTTCTCCGCCTCCTCGCGAGCCAGCCTGATGAGGCCATGCCTGAGGAAGCTCTGTGTCATCCGCCCCGCGAGGCTTGGCCCCTCGCGAGGGTCTTGGATCTGTGTTGATGAAGATGGGCCGCGCTGGGCTCCCCTTTGAGCCACGCCGCAGGCCGCAGGCAGGCAAGTCTGGGGACCCCCATTCCCAGAAAGCCGACACCTACATTTGCAGCAGCCCACTCCCTCGTCTTCTCGCGTCTCTGTCGAACCGACTAGGCGGAACTGCCCCGCCGCCTACCGCGTAGGAAAAGCACCTCCCTCGACTTTTCAATAGTATACAGAATACTAATTTTGTATCCATGGATTGCGCCCGCGCCATGGAGCAGAGCGTCTAGAAAGCGGCGGTACACATGTACGGAGTATACAGCACGCCCATCGCGTTCGCGTCGCACCCCAGACGGTCGGTCGGTCTGGCACGCTGCTCTCCGAATGGAACACGCATCATATTGCGTTTGCACACACATGTGGGACGACAATTGAGAACCGACCATAGGCACACTCCCCGGCCCCGCAAGTCGGGTGACTTAATAGAAGAGGGAGACGAGCGATAGTACTAGAGAAGTGTTGTACTACGTTGGTGCCTGGACGATCCGTGTAAGACACAAAAGATCAGTTCATCCATGCATGTGACCAGACTCCCGCAGACACGCCTGGATTGGCTATCGTCTACATATCGTGCAGGCAGTGTTGTACATAGCTGTAGTTGTGGTGATAAATCTCAAAAAAAGGTTTCTTGTCATCTCGCAAAATTAGGTGTGATGTGCTTCGGATCACTGCAAGGGATAAACAGCGACAACTGAGTTGGGCTAGTCATTGGGGGCACTTGCACGAACAATGACTACTCGGCTGCCATCTAGGTCAAGCCGGTTATGTTAATTAGGACATCTATCGACGGACCCCTTTTCTACGAGTTTATCTTTAATTTCAGCTTTGTTCCTCGTCTAGTTTGTCCGTCGGGATTCATGTTGTCTCCTTTGGGCAGTGAGGTTATGATTTCTTGTCATGTGGCATTTTTTCGTGTTATATGTTATAATCCGGCGCTTCAGATCAAAATGACGACAACTCCGCTCCGGGCCACATGCATGCGGAGGTGGTTTTGCAATGGAGAAGATCAAAAGAGGGAGAGGCGAGACGGTGGTTTTGGAATGGAGATGATGGAGAGGAGAGGAGGTGGTTTTGCAATGGAGAAGATCAGAAGAGGGAGAGGCGAGACAGTGGTTTTGGAATGGAGATGATGGAGAGGAGAGGAGGTGGTTTTGCAACGGAGAAGAGGGATAGGAGCATGCGGCAATGATTTAGGATTGGACGAGAGGGCCGGCGCGCTGTGATTCGATCAAAATCAAAATCAATTTACCCTTCAACTAAGAAAGCGACCCCACATTAACTAGTCTCCCATTTTATTTTGGGTCATAATTGACCATGATTTTCGCACATAAAATATATGTTATACGTTGCAAAAATAATATAATTTGAAAGTACATTCAGATACGAACCAAACTATACAAGTTTTGGTGACATGCATTCACATTTTGCTTGTCAAATACAGTACGTGGTCAAACTTTGACCCAAAATACGCAAAACAACAACAAAAATACTTCCAAGACCAGTGCCGCTCTTCCGCTCTTCTCCTCTTAAACCACCGCCGCTCCTCTCCTGTTCCAATCTAAATGAAGTGCCGATCCTCTCATCTTCCATTTCAAAACCACCGCCCCTGCTTTCCTGTTACAATCCAAAACTAGCATCGCTCCTCTCCCGTTCTAATCCAAAACCAGCACTGCTCCTCTCCTCTTCCATTCAAAAACCACCGCCAGCAAGTGAAGGTGCTGTGGAGAAGTACATCGATGGAGGAGTACAACCGATACATGAGGATCGCAGACGGCGACCTTGTGAAGCTAGCTAGGATGTTGGACATACAGTCTTGGTTTGACAACAAGGACCAACTAGCGGTGACGGTGACATCCATGGCCAAATATTTGCAATAGAGCGAAAAGGCAGCGATACTCCTGGAGGGAGTCATGCTGGAGTGCATAGAGCTGCTCCTCTAGGCCATGGAGCAAACAGATTCACCGAATCCGATCGTGAGGGAGCGGTGGTGGGACTATCGATCCCAGATGGAGCATCCACCAAAGATTGAAGGATCGAGCATCTACATGGTGCCGTTTGTGAGGGTGTCCTACCAGAGCGAGCCAGTGGAGTGTTCGTCGACCGAACCCAACTACAAGAGGAGAAAAGCAGTTGGCCGGATGACTCTTCCCCGCCATCGTCTCCCTCGCCGTTCACATCATCTCACGGGGCGGCTGTCTGCTGCCTAGGAATAGGAGGGGGCTGCCCCCCATCCCAATAGTCGGGCAGGTTGTGAATTGTCAGGAGGAGCTTAGGGTTGTCAGTATTTGCAGGTTGTGAATTGTGTTTTGTGTTGTGTATTTTGAGAGTACTTTCATATATGAATGTCTTTTGAATTTCAGATTTGCAGTATTGAGCATATGAAGTATTTTATGAATTCTAGAGATCTATTTCTAGCACTTAAAAATGTAGTTTCGTAGGAGTATAGAAGTGTAGACAATGTGATTCTCAGAGAAGAAACTTCAAGTTTCAGTTTCAGATAAGATACTGCAATTTCAGTTTCAGATAAGAAACTACAACTTTCAGAGGCAGATCATTTATATTAACACGGCCTTTTCGAACAGGGTTAATATCATTTTCGAAATTTTATTCATGGTCGAAAATGAAACTACCAGCCAGTTAACATCATGATGATCAACATTAATGCATAGCACATCTTCATATGATGCACAATCAAAATGCCCACACAATGTCGAGTGTGCGAAACACAAAGTAAACGAGGGACGAAGTTTTGGCAAGTGTTGGACGTGGTTTTGGGCAGCCCCGTCTAGGCTTTCATTTTTAACATGCGCAGCCCACGACCTCGGATGGGAGGTCCATAGGCCTGTTTGTATTTTCTTAGGGCCTTCATGTATCGATCAGCCTATGGACCTCCCATCCGAGGTTTTATTTTTGGCAGCCCAACTTATGTATTTTTTTTGAAGAAAACACAGAGGTCTGTTCTTTTTTTATATATAAGAACAGGAACGCCAGGTCCAACTTATGTTTACCTTCTAACTATATTATATATATTTAAATTATTTTATATGTTATTATATATTTTTGTATTGTCATCATATATTTAACAGATACTGACATATGTAAGAAAACAATATCCCACATCTTATTAACTTATAAAAATAATTTCTTAACAAATAAAATACTAGATTGTTTTGGCACGAAAATCCTAGTGCTTTTGTACAAAAGCTTGGTAAGATTTAAGGACGAATATAATAATATCACTTATTATTTAAATATATTTATAACAAAATGCTCCGCCCCTTTTTATTTTTTGATAACATTGCTGGCCCAACCCAACATTATAATTAGAATCAGCTCAGCAAAATCGTGTGTTTAGAGACAGTGGAAATGGGCTGTAATTTTTTAGGAAATAAAATAAATGGGTCGCATGGACACTACATTATTTGTTCACCCAGCACAGCTAATGGCTGTAATGCAAAAAAAAGATCAAATTGACTGTAAATTCTACCATGCAAAAAAAGACTATAAATTCTGAAAAAATGGGTTGAATACGTGCCACATTTTTGGAGGCTGAAATGTGGGCCAATAGGTCGAAGCCAACGCAAGTGGTTGTCAATTTAGTCAACAAATGATTCTGACATGTTAGCCATTGGATTTACGTCCAACGACCGGCATCCATCTTCAATCTCTCGTCTTCTTCCTCCAGCGCCGCCGGGACCACCTCCCGCCTCCTGCTGCTAGCAGCTCTGCTTAGCACGCTTCAGTATGAAGTGCTACTCCACCGTTGGCCAGGCCATCCCTCCACCCCTCCACACCTCATGTTCTTCTCCACAGACTGCCGAACCACACAGCACTAGAACCAGTTAACCCTCATACACCTCTCCGTCTGCGACTCTACTCCCGCGTCTTCCCATCTCCGGCTCATTGCTGTCCGGTGCCTCGCCGTCGTCCACCACCTTAGATGCGCTCGGCGCGGCGTGGTCAACGAACGACCCCATCGGAAGTAGAATGTGTATGGAGAGGCTGACAGCTGGCTCCGCGGCCACACACAAGGAAATGCCTCCTTATTACACGCAAAATAATGATTCCTCCACCTGACTTCTAGGACCCACCGGAAGGGCCTCTGTATTTCGCGAAAATAACGTGCCCCCCGCTGACACGTCGGACCCACCAGCTATCGTCGCACGCAAGAAAGTGCCTCCTTATTACGCACAAAAAAATGAATATTCCCCCTGCCAGCTGGAACCCAGCATAGTGGGAGGCTGACTTGTGGGCCTACCACGTTGACGGGGACGGAGGGCTTTGTCAACTTAGTCAATATGAACGATTCTAGCTCCTGTTACCGTACGTTGTTCATCCAACGGCCGTAGTGCTTCTTTAACCTCTTGGCTTCTTGCTCCAGCCGCCCAAACCAGCGTCGGTCGTGCCGCGTGCTCCTGCCTCCCATGGCCGGCTTTGATGCTGCGGAGGCCTCACCGCCCCCCACTACTCCCAGTGCTGGCCAGGCCATCCTTCTACTCACCCACACCCCCTGTTATTCTGCGGCGACAATAGCCTCACACCGCAGCCGAACCAGTGAACCCTCATACTCCTCTTCGCGTAGGCATCCACTGCTGCGTCTTTGCCGGCTCCGAGTCATCCCCTTCCTAGTCCTCGCCGTCGTCCACCGCCGTGGTTCTCTCGGCGCGGCGTGGTCAATGTGGTTAAGGAATGACTTCCATCGGACGTGGACTATACGTGGAGAGGCTGACAGCTGGGTCCATGGCCGCAACAAGGAAGTGCCTCCTTATTACGGGCAAAATAATGATTCCTCCACCTGACAGCGGGGACCCACCAGACGGGCCACCGTATTTCGTGAAAAAAATGTTTCCCCATGACTGCTGGGACCCACTAGCTACATCTTGGCACGCAAGGAAGTGTGTCCGGGCCAAAAAATGATTTGCCCCCTGATTCCTGGAACCCACCAGCTACATCTTCGCACGCAAGGAAATGTGCGTCCGGGCAAAAAAACGATTCGCCCCCCTGACTGCTGGGACCCACCAGCTACATCTTCGCACGCAAGGAAGTGCCTAACAGTCGGGACCCACCTGGTAGAAGCGTACGTAGCGTTGTCATTCTGGCCGCGAACGTGTACGTACATATATACTAGTGGATCTAGAGGCGCGCATGTGTGGTAGTAGAGGCGTGTACGTGTCATAGTAGAGGCGCACATGTAGCATGTACACGTACGTAGAGCGGCCAGGGTGCAAGAAAGAAAATACAGCCACGTATGTGTACATACGGGCGGGGTCTCGAACGCCTACTCACGCATACATACGGCCAGGGCTCGTGTACATGGTTGGGTCGGAACGGAGAAACAGCATAGTCATCATGTTCATGGGGAGGCAACGGAATGCGTCGTGTTCATGGGGAGGCAACGGAATGCGTTGTGTTCATCGGGAGGCAACGGAACGCGTGGGAGCCAACCGGCTGGGTCGGAACAGAATGCGTGGTCGTGTTCATCAGGAGGGCTGGGACGGAACAGGCAATGGAAACGAGGCCTGGCGTACCACAAAACGGAGGAAACGGACCTCCTATGTTCGGAACGGGGTCCTGATGATCGGGAGGGGTGTGGCGTACCGCAAAACGGAGGAAACGGACCTCCTACGGTCAAAACGGGGGTCCTGTTGATCGGGAGGGGTGTGGCGTACCACAAAACGGACGAACGGACCTCCTACGGTCAAAACGGGGGTCCTGTTGATCAGGAGGGGTGTGGTGTACCACAAAACGGACAAAACAGACCTCCTACGGTCGAAACAGGGGTCCTGTTCATCAGGAGGGGTGTGGAGTACCGCAAAACGGGACTCCATGAGATACTGTTCATCTCCACCGTCAACCTCCTCTAGCCTCCAGGGGCTACCGTCGACCTCCTCCAGCCTCCACGGGCTCCTATTCATCCAGCCTCCACCGCGCTCTACTCCACCGGCTACTGTTCAACCACCCCTCCACGGGCACCCCTCCACCATCTATTGTTCATCCATCCCTCCACACCACGGGGTCCTGTTCAACCACCCCTCCACTGTGGGGACCCCGACTCATAAGTCGTGATCACCGAATGCACGTGTACAGTGATCCCAGAGATCAATGCTCACTGAACACACAGAAGCTGAATAACAAGAGTCTTACATCCATACATACGGTATTACACAAGTAGGACCATTATGGTCAAGTCTTGAGTATAACATCGCAGCGGAAATCTTCGTCGATAACTTGGACCCATGCCATCTGCCTTAACCCTACAGGCATTCTGACTGGGAAGCGTCCTAGCTCGCATGTTCGTCAGCGAGGTACCCTTCTTCATATTATTTTCTTTCATGCCTGGCAAATAAAATAACTAGTGGCAAGCCAATGAGTACTTTGAATGTACTCGCAAGCAACGCAAGGGTGATAAAAGAATAATTATGCAAGGCACTACTGCTAATTTGGCATTTTTGCGGAAAGCTAGTTTTTCTCATGCAAGTATGATCAACATTTATCAAGGATATGAATGCGTCTGCAACAAGTATCAAGAGGTTACAGACATCAACATTGGGATAGAGTTGTGAACAACTCATACTCAAGCTCATCGTGACTTCCTCACGAATCACGTCAACAGATTTACCAAACCGTGTTGTTTGTCAGAAACATATGGACGTAGTCTAAGCAGCACCACCCAACTGTCCTTGACCGTGGACACGGCTATTCGAATAGTTTTACACTCCGCAGAGGTTGCACACTTTACCCACAAGATCCGGGGAACTTTCGTGTCATCCACGACCCGCGGTACCTCAAGTACCCGGGGTAAGCACCCGATCACTATCTTTCCCTAGACGACACTAACAAGGAGTCCACTCGTTGTTCCGTATCCTCTCGATATACATCATACGAGACTCACTCGAGATCGTAACATCCGAGAGGGGACACAATGGTGTATCTGGTGCCCTGTGAAAACAGTCATGGCCGCCCTACCTGGCACGACCCCGTCCTGAGAGAGCGCACCAACAACTCTCCCGTCACTAGTAATGTGGGCTCCAAGCTAGTATCGGCCTAGGTAATCAATAATGCCCTTTCCCATATAAGGGTAGAGTGGTTGCGCATGTAAGGTTGGGACAGTCGACAAATCTTAAATCTAATCTGTCTCTGTAAACAACACTTTTATCGAGCCTTGGTACACTACTTCTCCACCAAGTAGTGACCTAGTTCATCATCATCTCCCAGGGGCATTAGTGGCACCCACTGGGCTATTTGCAAGTATGTCAAACCACACTTGCTTCTTTCCATGCATAACCCTGAACCACTTTGCGTAGCCATTAACTATAGCATATTTCTACAACCCACCAACACAACTTTAAGCAAGGGTAGAGTCATGAAAAATGCAAGTATCAATGGAGTATGCAACGGAGACAAGCCTAGCAAGGTTGCCATTCAAGGTATATCATGCACTCGGTGAAACAGCGAAAATGCCATCATGATGTAAAATGGTTCATCATGGTCAAAGGGCTGCTTGCCTGGTTCATCAGAGTCTTGAGATCTTCTGGTCCTTCTCCAAGTACTCCGTCTACTTCGGCAACTAACGTCGGAAACAATCACAATAAGCAACACAACAAGGCAAGAATAAATGTGCTCTAAAAAGATGAAGTTGACTTTTATTGGATACCTCTGGTCATATGAGGAATGACCAAAGTCATTTCATTGGAAGTGGATCAATGGGTATTTCTAAACATTTTGATATGATGGAATCAAGGGGTTTATGGAATTGCAAGAAGTGTACAGAAACATATTTTTGAAAAATGAGCAAAGGCACCCATTTAACAAAGGATGATTTTAGAAGCATCTAGGAATTGGTTTCACTGGATTTGGAGTTGAAATGATTTTTCTATGAATTTGCAAAGTTGACAAATATGAAGAAATAGACCATTATTTGAGGTGATACAGAAAGTATTAGTAAAAATGTTCAAAAACTAAGTTTTGAACTTATAGACACCTAGGATTTTGAATCATGGAATTTGGATCAAAAATGTTCTCTCTGTGATTTTCTAAAGTTTATCAAAGAAATGGAAAAATAGGATTTGCTAAATATTTGTGAAAGAAATATTTCTGTAAAAATGTGCAAGTAGCACCATGTGGTAGGGAATGAATTTAGAAACTACTAGAAATTTGAATCATCAAATTTGGAGTTAATTTGAATTGTTTATGGATTTTTGAAGTTGACTGGAAAAAGAAAAAGGAAATAAGGTTTTAACCTTATCCTGCGCACGGGGCGGCAGATAGGCCGTGGGCCGGCCCAGCCGAATGGCCGCACGGGGTGACCGAGGCGACGTCGAAGGCGCCCACGCGAAGTGCGCCTTCACCGCGGGGACACGAGACGGGGCGAACCCACCTCCACTTGCCAACGTGGCCCGGTGGCTGGGCCACTGACGAGCGGGGCTCCGGCCTTTGAGGTGGATGGAGTGCTCGGGGAGAGGTTTGGCTTCGTCCCGTGGGTCTCTGGGAGGGCGAGTGGTGAGGAGAGGAGGGCTCGGGAGACCCTGAAATAGGCGGGCGACGGTCCACCGAGGACTCGTGCGCCGGCGAGCTCGTTGCCGTCACCACGGGTCACAGGAGCTCGTCGCGGTGTGTCTGGGGCGTTCCTGGATTCGGTCCAGAGCTAGGGGAGAGAAGAGAGAGAGTAGGGGGGGCCAGGGGCACCGCGTGTGTGAGCTCGCTCACTGGAGCTCTCGGGCGGCTGGTGCGCGTGCGAGCATGGGCAGGAGAGAGAGAGAGGGAGGAGGGAGCCGACCAGTTGCCATGTCCTGGACGCCGAGGCGTCTCGTTGGGCGCGCTAGGGAGGCCCGAGGTGGCCGGAGGTGCTTGGCAGGGGGCGGCTACAGTGCGGGAGCGCACTGTAGCGCGCTCCAGAGCGTGCAAATGGCCGGCATGCCATTTTTTGGCAAAGTGGGCATGGCTAAGCATGTCTGGTAGCTCTAGGGAGGAGTAAATAATATGGGGAAAGCCTTGGGTGGCCACTGGAGTGAGGAGGGAGGTGAGGAAGAGGGGTGCAAGGGCTGTCCAGAGGGGTAAAAGAGGTGGTTTCACCCCTCAATTATTGATCTGAGATGCAGCCATTGCTATTGGAGGTAGAAGAGGTCTAGGAGGGGCTGTGGTAAAAAGTGGAGGCCATGGAGAAGAGTGGAAGAGGTTAAAACAGGGGTTTCAGTAAAATGGAAGAAGGTGTTTGATGCTGGTTTGGGCAAGAAAATTAATTCCACTTGACATGGGAATTAACAGGATGGAATGGCACATAGAAGTAGGATGTTCCACCAAGTTTGAGCTCATTTGGGCAAAGTAGCCAATGTAACTTTGGTAAACCCTAGAAATCAACAGAAATGGCTTTACCAAGATTTAGTCATGCAAATCTATTCTCCTTGATGCACCATTTGGTGTAGTGTCATCATTTGAGGTTATGAACATGTCCACAAAAGTTGAGATCAAAAGGAGAACTTTGCCAATGTAGAGTTGTTCAAATTTGGTTCTGAACAGGAAGGGTTTTGGGGCACTTTGAGCAAGATAACGTTCTCTCCAACTTGTGCCATTTGGTCTAGATGAATAATTAGACCATTTGAGCATGTTCACATGGTTTGAGAACATTTTGACATGTTTGGAAATGTAAAGTTGCTCAAACTTCAAAATGGACAGAAATGGTTTTGGGGAGATTTCATGGGGTTATACTATCATCCATGACATGATACTTGGCAAGATCATCAAACATGTCATATGTGACATGCTAGAATTTTCTTGGAATTTTTGGGGAATATTTCCTTTGTAAATATTTCAAAAGCTTGAAATATCCAGAAAGGGTTTTTGAGGGATTTGACCAATATCCAGAAAGATAGTTGAAACTCTTATATATGGGAAATATATGCCCCCTGAGTTTCCCTAATTTTTCTCAAATATCTTTGAAACAATAAAATAATTTTTCCCTATTAAAGACCATTTCTGGCCTTAAGAAAAAGCTTTTAAATAAAATAGGAAAATAACTTTTAAAATTATATTTTTCTGGTTTCTGGGTATCCTATATCTAATAGGAGTCAAACATATTTTTGGGAAGATTTTTACTGCCCTGAATTAAGTACTTGCAGTACAAATCTTAATTCAGGGTTTTTTGGAAAACTAATTTTTGAAAATACTTTTTGGCCAAATTATTTTTGTAAGAAAATACTATATTGCTCTATACACATGGCTTGATCATTGGTTCAAGAGTTTGGAGCAAGGAGATGAAGTACAGGAGTTGGAGGATTTATTTGATTTTTAGAGCACTTGCAAACAACAGACAAAATCCAAACAAGGCAAGGTCCAAAACACTCAAAAGTTTTTGTCAAACACATTTTATCATGATTTGTTAGCTTAAGTGTTGTGGCATGAAAATTAGGGTGTGACAGACCTACCCCCCTTACAAGAATCTCGTCCCCGAGATTCCTAGACTACGCGCGGAAAGGAATACGAAAACTTGTGTTTGGGGTAGTCTTCACGTCCTCATACTGCTTCTGCTTCCGTCTGGTGCTCCATTAAACCTTGAAGTAATCGATGGCATGGCTTCGTGTTTGTCGTCCTGCTTGATCCAGATTGCAATTGGGATCTCTCGCGTAGGTCATATTGGGCTGGAGGTCGATGTCCTTGTAGAGACCGGGCTAGTTAGGAAGTTGGAAACGTTTCCGGAGTTGTCTCATGTGGAAATATTATGCACAGTGGGTAACTCAAGTGGTAACTCTAGCTGGTAGCCGTCTACTTTTCGTCTCGGAGTGATCACGAAGAGGGCCGATGAATCTTGGTGTGGCTTTCCTTGTCATGGAAATGCTTGGTCCCATTGAGAGAAGTGGCTTGCAGCTACACCTGGTGTTCAACGCGGACGTTTATTTCCTGGCGATGGTGGTTGGTATAGTTCTTCCTCCTTGGCATGGCGGTCTTCAAATGTTTGTTCACCAGCTCAGTGATTCTTCTTCCGTCTTCGGGTAGACAAGTATGTTACCAAAATAAGGATGACAACTATCTTGTCTAAGTACTCCATGAAAACTTTGTTCACGGGGTACATAAAGTAGGCTGGGGGTATTGGTGGTGGTCACGGTTGAGTATGGTCCGAGGTGTTCTCGATTTAGAGTCAAGACCTATGGTAATGACCCGACCATGTTGTGGCTTAGTAGGGCTTAAGGGTTTCAAGGATTCTAGTGTGCGAGTGAACATTTGTCACCTTATCCTTAAGCACGGTTCCTGAGATGCCGGTTGTTCTATCTAGTCCTTTAAACAAATAACCTTATACCACCGAAAGCATCAACTCTTGTGCTATATTAGGATGATAATGTGCTCGTTCACTATGTCCACCAGTTCCATAATGAGCCCAGTGATAAGCATGGTTACGGAGGCTTAACTGGTTCTCTTGCAATTCTATGGGTTAAGCACATGGTTAAGGACTCGAGCTGGGGTATCTCATGAAGTCTCGAAGGGTCTAAGAATGGGTTTCTAGTCTGGGGGGTTAAACATGACTCTACGGGGTTTTACTTGGTCGAGGAGGCTGTAGAAAAGTTCTTCAGTGCTAGTTGGTCGCCGAAGTAGACTCCTTGGTGCATCTTGTCTTGCTGGTCTTCAGTTGAGGAGAGAGATTAGAGGGATAAGTAGCATAAAGGGGGATGCCTAAAGGGGGTTCTATAGTGCAGGTGCAAACAAACAAGTGCCAAAAAGGGCCAATCAAAGGAAAACAAGGAAGGTGATATAGTCGCGTACTTGTTGCCTAGGGCAAAAGTGCGACTTATATCAAAACACAAGGAAATAAAAACAAGCAACACACAGTCATGGTTCTATTCGAACCATCATACGGACTCGACTGCGCATAGGGGATACATGACTCATCCTACCCTAGGGGTTCTCGGACTCAGTAATCGTGCCTTGAGCCTCGTGCAGTCTTTTGGGTTTTCCTCAGGTGTTGCTACATCTCTTGTAGTTGTTCGATGAAACGATCCAGGTTGAGCCTGAAGATTCTTCAACAACTTCTTGCCTGTTGAAATGATGGGGTGAAGGTGGCTCCTCGTAGCAGGCATTGACTCGGTCTTCTATTGTCTTCTTATTCATGACGACCCCGTTTTGTCTTCTAAGGCGTCGATGGTACCAGGTAGGTAATCCTTTATGCAATGACATTAACAAGGCATACTAGAGATCCAACATGTCGGTTACGTTGATGACAACATCGACACCAAGAGCGGGGGATGAAGAGAACCGTTTTCCTGCTCACTATAGTGAGGCGGACCAAATGACGAGGTTCTCATCCACCGGTGGTTGCCGATACAACAACGGTAGTGACAGGGTTACTCTATTAGCGATGTATATCATGATCTTGCATATCCTATGCCATGATCATTATAGGCTAACGTTGCATCATCCTGGGCAAATTCAAAGGTGTCACCGTCCTCTGGGTCTTTATGTCCTCATTCTTCAAAGGCGTATCTTCTGTTGGCATCGTCTTGCTATGGTGTTGCCAATCTTGTGTTCAGAAGAGGTGGGTGAGTGTTTGGCAAGATGTAATCCTTCTAGGCTACCTACGAGGATTACAAGGAATCCCGTGGTCAGGGGCTTGAGGGTGCTAGCGACCGTTTGCAATAGTTCTGAAGGGAAGAGATCGATAGGGAAAGTATACCTTAGTTTTAAAAAAACTGAGAAGGGAAGAGAAGTATAGATAGTTTTGAAAACTAGTAATAGTTTTGGAAATAGTTTTACCCTAACTAACGACCATGCTAACTATGGCTTCCTACAGTCAGGATGGCTGTGATACCAGCTCTGTGGGGACCCCGACTCATAAGTCATGATCACCGAATGCACGTGTATAGTGATCCCAGAGATCAATGCTCACTGAACACACAGAAGCTGAATAACAAGAGTCTTACATCCATACATACCGTATTACACAAGTAGGACCATTATGGTCGAGTCTTGAGTATAACATCGCAGCGGAAATCTTCGTCGATAACTTGGACCCATGCCATCTGCCTTAACCCTACAGGCATTCTGACTGGGAAGCGTCCTAGCTCGCATGTTCGTCACCGAGGTACTCTTCTTCATATTATGTTCTTTCATACCTGGCTAATAAAATAACCAGTGGCAAGCCAATGAGTACTTTGAATGTACTCGCAAGCAACCCAAGGGTGATAACAGAATAATTATGCAAGGCACTACTGCTAATTTGGCATTTTTGCGGAAAGCTAATTTTTCTCATGCAAGTATGATCAACATATATCAAGGATATGAATGCGTCTGCAACAAGTATCAGGAGGTTACAGACATCAACATCGGGATAGAGTTGTGAACAACTCATACTCAAGCTCATCGTGACTTCCTCACGAATCACGTCAACAGATTTACCAAACCGTGTTGTTTGTCAGAAACATATGGATGTAGTCTAAGCAGCACCACCCAACTGTCCTTGACAGTGGACACGGCTATTCGAATAGTTTTACACTCTGCAGAGGTTGCACACTTTACCCACAAGATCCGGGGAACGTTCGTGTCATCCACGACCCGCAGTACCTCAAGTACCCGGGGTAAGCACCCGATCACTATCTTTCCCTAGACGACACTAACAAGGAGTCCACTCGTTGTTCCGTATCCTCTGGATATACATCATACGAGACTCACTCGAGATCGTAACATCCGAGAGGGGACACAACGGTGTATCCGGTGCCCTGTGAAAAAAGTCATGGCCGCCCTACCTGGCATGACCCCGTCCCGAGAGAGCGCACCAACAACTCTCCCGTCACTAGTAATGTGGGCTCCAAGCTAGTATCGGCCTAGGTAATCAATAATGCCCTTTCCCATATAAGGGTAGAGTGGTTGCGCATGTAAGGTTGGGACAGTCGACAAATCTTAAATCTAATCCGTCTCTGTAAACAACACTTTTATCAAGCCTCGGTACACTACTTATCCACCAAGTAGTGACCTAGTTCATCATCATCTCCCAGGGGCATTAGTGGCACCCACTGGGCTATTTGCAAGTATGTCAAACCACACTTGTTTCTTTCCATGCATAACCCTGACCCACTTTGCGTAGCCATTAACTATAGCATATTTCTACAACCCACCAACACAACTCTAAGCAAGGGTAGAGTCATGAAAAATGCAAGTATCAATGGAGTATGCAACGGAGACAAGCCTAGCAAGGTTGCCATTCAAGGTATATCATGCACTCGGTGAAACAACGAAAATGCCATCATGATGTAAAATGGTTCATCATGGTCAAAGGGCTGCTTGCCTGGTTCATCAGAGTCTTGAGATCTTCTGGTCCTTCTCCAAGTACTCCGTCCACTTCGGCAACTAACGTCGGAAACAATCACAATAAGCAACACAACAAGGCAAGAATAAATGTGCTCTAAAAAGATGAACTAGACTTTTATTGGATACCTCTGGTCATATGAGGAATGACCAAAGTGATTTCATTGGAAGTGGATCAATGGGTATTTCTAAACATTTTGATATGATGGAATCAAGGGGTTTATGGAATTGCAAGAAGTGTACAGAAACATATTTTTGAAAAATGAGCAAAGGCAGCCATTTAACAAAGGATGACTTTAGAAGCATCTAGGAATTGGTTTCACTGGATTTGGAGTTGAAATGATTTTCCTATGAATTTGCAAAGTTGACAAATATGAAGAAATAGACCATTATTTGAGGTGATACAGAAAGTATTAGTAAAAATGTTCAAAAACTAAGTTTTGAACTTATAGACACCTAGGATTTTGAATCATGGAATTTGGATAAAACATGGGCTCTCTGTGATTTTCTAAAGTTTATCAAAGAAATGGAAAAATAGGATTTGCTAAATATTTGTGAAAGAAATATTTCTGTAAAAATGTGCAAGTAGCACCATGTGGTAGGGAATGAATTTAGAAACTACCAGAAATTTGAATCATCAAATTTGGAGTTAATTTGAATTGTTTATGGATTTTTCAAGTTGACTGGAAAAAGAAAAAGGAAATAAGGTTTTGACCTTATCCTGCGCACGGGGCGGCAGATAGGCCGTGGGCCGGCCCAGCCGAATGGCCGCACGGGGTGACCGAGGCGACATCGAAGGCGCCCACGCGAAGTGCGCCTTCACCGCGGGGACACGAGAGGGGGCGAACCCGCCTCCACTTGCCAGCGTGGCCCGGTGACTGGGCCACTAACGAGCGGGGCCCGCCTGCAGGGCCTTCGTCTTCCTCTTCCTCCCGCGCACTTGCCTGGCCAAGGGAGCAGAGAGCCCCGACGGCGACTTCCTGTGTATGGATGAGCTCGGCGTCGAGCGCCGCATCCATTCGTGTATGCCATGGCTGCCGGGGATGGTCGAGGCGACGGCGGCTTCGATGCCGGCGGACGGTGGCGTCGGGCGAGATTGGGCACGGCGCTACGGTGCGTCCTCGGACGAGGGAAAGAGCGTGGGAGCTCCGCCTTGCTCAGGGGAGCCTGCTGGTGGAGAGAGGAGAGGGAGAAGAGCTCGGGCTAGGCTAAATTTAGGTGGAGGCCGGCGGCACGGCTCCGGCCTTGGAGGTGGATGGAGTGCTCGGGGAGAGGTTTGGCTTCGTCCTGTGGGTATCTGGGAGGGAGAGAGGGTGAGTGGTGAGGAGAGGAGGGCTCGGGGAGACCCTTAAATAGGCGGGCGATAGTCCACCGAGGACCCGTGTGTCGGCGAGCTCGTTGCCGTCACCACGGGTCACAGGAGCTCGTCGCGGTGTGTCTGGGGCGTTCCTGGATTTGGTCCAGAGCTAGGGGAGAGAAGAGAGAGAGCAGTGGGGGCCAGGGGCACCGCGCGTGTGAGCTCGCTCACTGGAGCTCTCGGGCGGCCGGTGCGCGTGCGAGCAGGGGCAGGAGAGAGAGGGAGGAGGGAGCCGACCAGTTGCCGTGTCCCAGACGCCGAGGCATCTCGTCGGGCGCGCTAGGGAGGCCCGAGGTGGCCGGAGGTGCTTGGCAGGGGGCGGCTACAGTGCGGGAGCGCACTGAAGCGCGCTCCAGAGCATGCAAATGGACGGCATGCCATTTTTTGGCAAAGTGGGCACGGCTAAGCATGTCTGGTAGCTCTAGGGAGGAGTAAATAATATGGGGAAAGCCGTGGATACCTTGGGTGGCCACTGGAGTGAGGAGGGAGGTGAGGAAGAGGGGTGCAAGGGCTGTCCAGAGAGGTAAAAGAGGTGGTTTCACCCCTCAATTATTGATCTGAGATGCAGCCATTGCTACTGGAGGTAGAAGAGGTCTAGGAGGGGCTGTGGTAAAAAGTGGAGGCCATGGAGAAGAGTGGAAGAGGTCAAAACAGGGGTTTCAGTAAAATGGCAGAAGGTGTTTGATGCTGGTTTGGGCAAGAAAATTAATTCCACTTGACATGAGAATTAACAGGATGGAATGGCACATAGAAGTAGGATGTTCCAGCAAGTTTGAGCTCATTTGGGCAAAGTAGCCAATGTAACTTTGGTAAACCCTAGAAATCAACAGAAATGGCTATACCAAGATTTAGTCATGCAAATGTATTCTCCTTGGTGCACCACTTGGTGTAGTGTCATCATTTGAGGTTATGAACATGTCCACAAAAGTTGAGATCAAAAGGAGAAAGTTGCTAATGTAGAGTTGTTCAAATTTGGTTCTGAACAGGAAGGGTTTTGGGGCACTTTGAGCAAGATAACATTATCTCCAACTTGTGCCATTTGGTATAGATGAATAATTAGACCATTTGAGCATGTTCACAAGGTTTGAGAACATTTGGACATGTTTGGCAATGTAAAGTTTCTCAAACTTCAAAATGGACAAAAATGGTTTTCGGGAGATTTCATGGGGTTATACTATTCTCCATGACATGATACTTGGCAAGATCATCAAACATGTCATATGTGACATGCTAGAAGTTTCTTGGAATTTTTGGGGAATATTTCCTTTGTAAATATTTCAAAAGCTTGAAATATCCAGAAAGGGTTTTTGAGGGATTTGACCAATATTTTGAACATGACCATGTGTTGAAACTCTTATATATGGGAAATATATGCCCCCTGAGTTTCCCTAATTTTTCTCAAATATCTTTGAAACAATAAAATAATTTTTCCCTATTAAAGACCATTTCTGGCCTTAAGAAAAAGCTTTTAAATAAAATAGGAAAATAACTTTTAAAATTATATTTTTCTGGTTTCTGGGTATCCTATATCTAATAGGAGTCAAACATATTTTTGGAAAGATTTTTACTGCCCTGAATTAAGTACTTGCAGTACAAATCTTAATTCAGGGGTTTTTGGAAAACTAATTTTTGAAAATACTTTTTGGCCAAATTATTTTTGTAATAAAATACTATATTGCTCTATACACATGGCATGATCATTGGTTCAATAGTTTGGAGCAAGGAGATGAAGTATAGGAGTTGGAGGATTTATTTGATTTTTAGAGCACTTGCAAACAACAGACAAAATCCAAACAAGGCAAGGTCCAAAACACTCAAAAGTTTTTGTCAAACCACATTTTATCATGATTTATTAGCTTAAGTGTTGTGGCATGAAAATCAGGGTGTGACATCCACGGGCACCCCTCCACCATCTACTATTCATCCAGCCCTCCACACCACGGGGTCCTGTTCATCCAGAGGCACCGCCACCGCTCACTGTTCATCCAACCACCCCCCCTGCAATGCTCACTATTCATGTAATCGATTGGCTTCAGTTAGCAGCAACAGCGAAGGAATCGTTCGATCGGGTTCAGTTAACAGCCATCGATCGATCGCTCGGGTTCAGTAACGCATAGCCTGCAGTGCAATTGCTCGGGTTCAGTTAGAGCCCAATGCCTCGCTCGGGTTCAGTTAGAGCCAATGCCTCGCACACACGCGCGTACGTGTATGAGAGAAACGTGCATCGCTCGGCCCCCGACCTCCCACCGTAATCGGGAAATCCCCGAAATTTTCCTCCCCCTCGCTTCTACCATGGTTTTTTCTGTCATGGACGGCCCAAAGAATGTCATGCAGCTGCGTCTCCGGCCCCCCCAGGACGAAAAGCCCATTTTTTGTCATGATTTTTTGTCATATAAGTAGGTGCCCACCACATCTATGATGATACCGGGTTTTGTCACAATTATCGTCATAGAAGTGTCACATGTATGACAGAATTTTTTTCGTTCGGCCCAAAATGTCACGGATGTATATTTTTTTGTAGTGTGGAATGGATCCCGTCCAACATGAGATTAGGTCCCCCATTCCTATGGTGGTGGCTAGTTCTATTTATAGAGCCCGGGTCCTCTTCCCAATTATTAGGCGGGAAGGGATCCCACAATGGCCAATTTGAAGGGGAACAACTAGTATAAGCTATCCTGACAAAAGATGGTCTTCGCCTGCCAAAGGGTGTGGTGGTGACGCCATCATGGGCTCCGTGATGACCTCCATCCTGCTATCATGCTGGTCTTGGTCTCGTTGCACTGATATGGAAACCTTTGCCTGACGCCTCGTGACTCCCCACCTGTGCCTGCCTCTTTAGCACCAAAGAGGAAACTAGTACTCTACGCCTGCTAGGACCCGCCTGGCGCCTGCCTAGCCTTGGTCATCATGGCTCACCTCACGGAAACCTCATGAGGTTCCCCTCGCCTTTATCTCTCCGCTCCTCGCGAGCCAGCCTAGTGAGGCTGCCCCTGAGGAGGTCTAGTGTCGTCTGCCTTGCGAGGCTTGGCCCCTCGCGATGGTCTTGAGTGTTTGCTGATGAAGATGGGCCATACCAGGCCACTACTGGAGCCACGCCCTGGGCCACAGGCAGGCGAGTCTGGGTACCCCTGTTCCCAGGACACCGACAATGATGATGATGAGTTATTATATCATTGGGTGAAAGAACTGCGGATTAGTTTCAAGTGGATGAATCCTAAGTGATCAAGTCATGGATTATCGTGATAATCCATGACTTGGTCACTTAGGATCCATCCACTTGAAACTAATCGGTGGTTCTTTCACCTAGTGATTTAATAACACATTATAATGTAAAAAAATCTCTAAATTGCTACTGTATGAAAACTTGTATAAATGTGTATGAATACGACATAAAAAGAAATACAATACGGAATAATAGTAGTAGCGCGGGCAGTGAGACGCGCTACTACTAATTACGAGTAGTGCCTTTCACAGGAAGCGCTACTACTAAGTACATATAGTAGTAGCGCGGGTGAACAAACGCTACTACTAGGGCAAAAACCCACGCTAGTTCTAGGCTTTTCCCCAGGAGTGACACATTAGGGAAGCCACGAGGAGGGCACAAGGTCGGGAGGTGCGCCCAGGGGGTAGGGTGCACCCCCGCCCTTGCGGGCCCCTCGTGACTCCACCGACCTATTTCTTCTGCCTATATATTCTCAAATGTTCCAAAACCTACCAGGAGAGCCATGAAAACACTTTTCCACTGCCCCAACCTTCGATACCCATGAGATCCAATCAAGGGACCTTTTTCGGCGTCCTGACCGAGGGGGATCCGATCACGGAGGGCTTCTACATCAACACCATTGCCTCTCCGATGAACCGTGAGTAATTTACCACAGACCGACAGGTCCATAGCTAGTAGCTAGATGGCTTCTTCTCTCTCTTTGATTCTCAATACCATGTTCTCCTCGATGTTCTTGGAGATCTATTGGATGTAATACTCTTTCAGGGTGTGTTTTCCAAGATCCGATGAATTGTGGATTTATGATCCGCTTATCTATGAATATTATTTGAATCTTCTCTGAATTCTTATATGCATGATTTGATATCTTTGCAAGTCTCTTAGAACTATCTATTTGGTTTGGCCAACTAGATTGGTTTTTCTTGCAATGGGAGAAGTGCTTAGCTTTGGGTTCAATCTTGCATTGCTCGATCCTAGTGATAGAAGGGGAACCGACACGTATTATATTGTTGCCATCGAGGATAACAAGATGGGGTTTTCATCATATTGCTTGAGTTTATCATGCTACATCATGTCATCTTACTTAATGTGTTACTCTGTTCCATGAACTTAATAATCTAGATGCAGGCAGGAGTCGTCCGGTGTGTGGAGTAATAGTAGTAGATGCAGGCAGGAGTCGGTCTACTTGATACGGACGTGATGCCTATAGTCGTGATCATTGCCTTAGATATGATCATAACTTTGCACTTTTCTATCAATTGCTCGGCAGTAATTTGTTCACCCACCGTAATAATTCCTATCTTGAGAGAACCCTCTAGTGAAACCTATGGCCCCCGGGTCTATTTTCCATCATATAAGTTTCCGATCTACAATTTTAGTTTCCTATTTACTTCTTTTGCAATCTTTTACTTTCTGATCGATAAACCAAAAATAGCAAAAATATTACCTTACCATTTATCCATCTCTATCAGATCTCACTTTGCAAATAACCGTGAAGGGATTGACAACCCCTATGTCGTGTATGGTGCAAGTTGGTGTTTGTTTATGCAGTTATTCGGTGGCTTGCACGTTGTCTCCTACTGCATTGATACCTTGGTTCTCAAAAGCTGAGGGAAATACTTACTCTACTTTGCTGCACCACCATTTCCTCTTCAAAGGAAAAACAAACGCAAGCTCAAGAAGTAGCATCGACTGAGGCCGTAGGCGGTTGGGGCCCGCGGTGCTTCACCCTTGCCCCTTCGCTTCGCCTCAAAGCCATGTCCGAGCACGCCTTGGGCCTTGGGGCTACTGTCGGCATTCTGGGAGCGGGAGTACCCAGACTTGCCTACCTACAGCCGCGGCATGGCTCCATCGACGGCATGGTATGGCCCATCTTCAGCACCAACAACACAAGACCCTTGCGATGGTCATGCCTCGCGAGGCGGCCGATGCCCAGACCTCCAAAAGGAGCGGCCTCCTCAGGCTGGCTCTTGAGGAGTGGAGATCTCTATGCAAGCCCTCACCTCATGTGGTTTGGATGATGTGAGCCATGACGACCAAGGCTAGGTGGGCGCTAGCGGGCGCAGTACACCAGTTTCCTCCTTGGTGCTAAAGAGGCAAGTGTAGGCACAGAGTCCCGAGGAATCATACAAAGGTTTCCATTTCCATGCTACAAGACCAAGACTGCTAGGATGGCAGGACGGAGGTCATCGCCGAGCCCACCATGGCGTCATGACCAGAGGCTTTATAGGCGAAGACTACCTTTTGTCAGGATAAGATATACTGGTTGTCCTTCGAATTTGGTTGTTGTGGGATCCCTTCCCGACTTCATTTTGGGAAGAGGACCAAGGCCACTAGAAGTAGAGCAGCACCACCACTGTAGAGAGGGATCCGAATCCATTCGATCCTCGCACCCACCATCTAACCCAAGCAAAAGAACACACCTCCTGAGGTTGTTCTCCCACTGTACTAGTTCATCCTCAGCCCACCTCGAGGCCAATCCACCACAAAGCAGGAGTTGGGTTTTACACCACAAGGTGGCCTGAACCTCGGTAAACGGTTGTGTCCCATTTCCTTCCAATTCATCGAGCTAGGTCGTGGGATCGATGAGCTGGAAGACTAGGGAGCCTCAAATCTGACACTAGTAGTTTCCACGTGGGTTTCGACATTAGCTTGGGAATCCCAGTCAGACATCTGGTTCCTATGGAGGAACTTGTACATGGTCAGGATTTCTAGCCTTCTTCTTTTCACATGTCTGTACTCAAACATCTTTATGATTCTGCTTGTTGCTTGTATGACTTGTATGTTGGATCATGAGACCCATGTTTGTAATATTTGGCTCCGCGTGGCCTATTTAATAAATACTTGAGTCGTAGAGTTTTGTTGTTATGCCATGTTGTATTTACACATATCGAGCACATTGGGTGTATGTTATTAAAATGCTTGGTATGTGTGGGATCCGGCACCTAGTTGTTTATTCTTTGTAGTTTCTCTTATGGGGAAATCCCTCCTAGTTCTTCCGATGGGCCATGATAGCTTGCTACTGCTCCAGAACACATGGATTGACCATTATGTGTCCTTACTTGCTCCTGTGTCTATCTCTTCGGGGAAATGTAACGTGATGTGTAACTGGAGTCCTTGTAGCTTGCTACGACTCGGTTACACTCGCTGTTGACCGACACGTGCATTGTTGGGTCATGTATGCCTATCCTAGAATGTTTGTGCCACCTTGGGTCTACGACTAGTCATGTCGACCCGGGTTCTCGGTCATATGGATGCCAGTGACACAATCATATACGTGAGCCAAAAGGCACAAACGTTGCCGGCCAAGGTAAGGCTGCAGCCGTGGGAATACCATGCGTGAGGCCACAAAGTGGTATGATGTGTTACATGCTAGATCAATGTGACTTAGGATCGGGGTCCCAAGAGCTTTGGTATCAGAGCCTAACTACATGTAGGAATAGCAAGCCAAACTGGTTGAAGTTGTGTCAAGAAATGATTAGATATATAAGGGAATTGATTGTGGAAGGGAACATAAGGCTCTTTTTACTCCTTCACCTTATGTCCTTCTGATCTAGGTCACCCTCTTCTTTCCTACTTGGATTAAGAACTAGGCTTCTCATCTTTCTATCAGGATCAGGTGTTACTAATCCATAGACTTATAGGAATGATGGATTCAAGTCTCAGTTCTGTTTCTAGTACTTTTATGTATTAGTAGTTGGCCCCGGAACCTTGATATTATGATGTTGGGTGGTTATGCCACCATTCTGCAAGATGTCTCAGAATATCTTTTTGAGAATTTTCAGTCGTTATACTTTCTGAGTTGTTCCAGGTTTCCAAACAATCTAGTGCATTTGCAATCTTTCCTCCATGTTTCCGATGTCCTTTTGGGCCAGATTAATCACACTAATTGGTGTGGTGAGGTACTCCATTGGCTTGACATATATGTTGAAGCTATTATTATGACACTAGTGTATCTTAGAGAACCACCTAGTAACCAAACCTTGTGTCGTGTTCTCAGTGTGATGATTCTGGCCACCATTCTTGAAAGCATCTTTTGATGTTATTTAGTTAGTAGGTATTCCATTTCTGGGTTCCTAAACCCAAGATTAACTCTCCTTACTTCCTGTTGATAATGTTTCTTGTACCTTTAGGACATTAGTAACATTTGTGATAGTCTTCGAAGTTCATGGTATATCATTCTTCCAATACCATGAACCATCCTCTGCAGAAGTTCCTTTGCACCAAAAGATCACAACAAGAGTACTCTTGATGAGTTCTCCGTTTCGTAGTTGGGAATCTGCCAATACTACCTTCTGCATGGGTTATCCAGAAGAAATATGTTGAGCTGTGTTCTACATAATAAGCATCCATAACTCAGGAAAGTGATATGTTCCTTTGACACATCCCTTTTTAGTCGTATTTCCACCTTCGTCTATCAATGGGTAGTCAGGAGTAGTTGTGCATTCGTCTTCATCGATGCCTTTTACTCTTGTGGTCCGCCAAGCCATTCCATTCCAGAATGACTAGCAGAAACAAACTCCAGTACCCTGTCCATTTCCAGGATTGGGTCAACGCAGTTGTATTTTGCAGATCAAAATGCCTATCCAACTTTTGTTTTGTTCTACCTTGGAGTACTAGCATCTTTCCATCAGGAATATTATGGGAATTTCATACCATCTTATGAATTCTTGATACAATGATACTTCTCGCCATCGTTATTCATACCTCAGACTCCGTGTTGTTGTGACCGGAATGCCGACAAGTGAACCGTGATGTGTGAAATCAATACTCCTAGCAAACTCATTGCTTGGTGGTTACTCGATGATAATCTCATTGTTACTAATATTGATCGTGCTACCTAGTCCTTATTTCTGGTGCACCCTTCGGTCAATGAGTTAGGACTGTGTCAATCCCTCGCTCTTTTGATCATATCGTCTTTGCTGGAAAGCAAGATTGTTCTCGAGCTTAATTACATCTCCGCGGTTCGTGATTTTTCGGATGTCTTCTCGGAAGTATCACCACGTTATCCCCTGACTGTTATGTTCAGCTAGTGATCAAGTTGGTTTTTCCGATTAACCACCCTTCTCCGAGAATCTGTGTTGGATACCCCTGAGATGGTTGGTTAAGAAAAACAACAACTTGGAGAATTGGAAGATAAAAGCTTTATCTGGCTTAGCTCATCCCAAAGGGACATCTTGTGTGTCTGCCTTGAAGAGAGATGATATCTTCATCAATTGATCATCATGATCAATTGTTGGATCTATTATCTCATCCAATCTTTGATTAGAGTATGGGCTATCGTCAAGTCAAAATTGGTACCAAGGAATTTTGTAATGTTGTGTTACTCGTGGTGAATCCTTGAGCACACGTCATTATATTCTTTTGGTCTAACCAATGCTATCACCGTGCTCACTTTATTGTGGAATTCCATCTATATGGAAACTTGGATGAATTGTTGTTGAACCCACCAACAATACTTTTATCTGAAGGAAATATCCCCTAGAGGCAATAATAAAGTTGTTAATTATATTTCCTTATATCATGATAAATGTTTATTATTCATGCTAAAATTGTCTTAATCGGAAACTTAGTACATGTGTGAATACATAGACCAACATAGTGTCCTTAGCATCCCTCTACTTGACAAGATTGTTAATCAAAGATGGTTATGTTTCCTAACCATGAACATGTGTTGTCATTAAATGAACGGGATCACATCATTAGAGAATGATGTGATGAACAAGACCCATCTTTTAGCTTAGCATAATGATCGTTTAGTTTTATTGCTATTGCTTAATTCATGACTTATACATATTCCTCTGACTATGAGATTATGCAACTCCCCAATACCAAAGGAACACCTTGTGTGCTATCAAATGTCACAACATAACTGGGTGATTATAAAGATGCTCTACATGTGTCTCCGAAGGTGTTTGTTGAGTTGGCATACAACGAGATTAGGATTTTTCACTCCATGTATCGGACATGTATCTCTGGGCCCCCTCAGTAATGCACATCACTATAAGCCTTTCAAGCAATGTGAATAATGAGTTAGTTGCAGGATGATGCATTACAGAATGAGTAAAGAGACTTGCTAGTAACGTGATTGAACTAGGTATGATGATACCGACAATCGAATCTCGGACAATTGACATACCGATGACAAAGGGAATGACGTATGTTGTTATGACGTAGAATATGTAGGTGCCAATATGAGCATCCACATTCCGCTATTGGTTATTGATCGGAGATGTGTCTCAGTCATGTCTACATAGTTCTCGAACCCGTAGGTTCCGAACGCTTAACGTTCAATGACGATTTGTATTATGAGTCATGTGTTTTGGTGACCGAAGTTTGTATGGAGTCCTGGATGAGATCATGGACATGACGAGGTGAAGATTGATATATTTGAAGGTTATATACGGACACCAGAATGGTTCCGAAGAAGATCGGTGATTTTTCGGAGTACCGGGAGGTTACAGGAACCCCCCGGGAAAGTTCATGAGCCTATTGGGCTAGAGAGGTGAGAGGGAGGCTGCCACAGGAGGTGGCCCCCTCCCCCAAGCCCAGTCCAAATTGAACAAGGGGTGCGGGGCGCAGCCACCCTTTCCTTCTCCCTCTACCCCCTTTCCCCTTTCCCCTCTCCGATGGAAGGAAGGAGGGGGGCCGAATCCTACTAGGAACGGAGTCCTAGTAGGACCCCCCCACTTGGCGCACCCCCCTTGGGTCGGCCTCCTCCTCCCCCTCCTTTATATACGTGGCCAGGGGGCACCCCAAAGACACAACAGTTGTTTCTTAGCCATGTGCGGTGCCCGCCTCCATAGTTTACTCCTCCGGTCATGGCGTCGTAGTGCTTAGGCGAAGCCCTGCGCGGATCACATCACCATCAACGTCGCCACGCCGTCGTGCTGATGAAACTCTCTCGTGACCCTCTACTAGATCAAGAGTTTGAGGTATGTCATCGAGCTGAACGTGTGCTAAACACGGAGGTGCCATACATTCGGTACTTGGGTCGGTTGGATCGTGGAGACATTCGACTACATCTACCGCGTTAACCTAACGCTTCCGTTTTCGGTCTAGGAGGGTACATGGACACACTCTCCCCGTCTCGTTGCTATGCATCTTCAAGATAGATCTTGCATGATCGTAGGAAATTTTTTGAAATTGCATGCTACGTTCCCCAATAGTGGCATCCGAGCTAGGTCTATGCATAGATGATATGGATGAGTAGAACACAAAGAGTTGTGGGCGATAATAGTCATATTGCTTACCACCAACCTCTTACTTTGATTCGGAAGTATTGTTCGATGAAGCGGCCCAGACCAACATTACATGACCGCGTTCATGAGACTGGTTCTACCAATGTGCTTTGCATAAAGGTGGTTGGCGGGTGTCTGTTTGTCCAACTTTAGTTGAATCAAGTTTGACTACGGCCGGTCCTTGTTAAAGGTTAAAACAACACACTTGACAAAAAATCATTGTGGTTTTGATGCGTAGGTAAGAACGGTTCTTGCTAGAAGCCCGTAGCAACCATGTAAAACTTGCAACAACAAAGTAGAGGACATCTAACTTGTTTTTGCAGGGCATGTTGTGATGTGATATGGTCAAGACGTGATGAGATATAAATTATTGTTTGACATGATCTTGTTTTGTAGAAGTTATCGGCAACTGGTACGAGCCTTATGGTTGTGGCTTTATTCTATGAAATGCAATCGCCATGTAATTGCTTTACTTTTATCACTAAGCGGTAGCGATAGTCGTAGAAGCAATAATTGGTGAGATGACAACGACGCTACGATGGAGATCAAGGTGTCAAGCCCGTGACGATGGAGATCATGACGGTGCTTTGGAGATGGAGATCAAAGGCACAAGATGATGATGGCCATATCATGTCACATATTTTGATTGCATGTGATGTTTATCCTTTATGCATCTTATTTTGCTTAGTACGGCGGTAGCATTATAAGATGATCCCTCACTAAATTTCAAGGTAGAAGTGTTCTCCCTGAGTACGCACCGTTACTATAGTTCGTCATGCCGAGACACCACGGGATGATCGGGTGTGATAAGCTCTACGTTCACATACAACGGGTGCAAGCCAGTTTTGCACGTGCAGGATGCTTAGGTTAAACTTGACGAGCCTAGCATATGCAGATATGGCCTCAGAACACTGAGACCAAAAGGTCGAAGGTGAATCATATAGTTGATACGATCAACATAGTGACGTTCACCATTGAAAACTACTCCATCTCACATGATGATAAGACATGGTTTAGTTGATATGGATCATGTGATCATTTAGATGACTAGAGGGATGTCTATCTAAGTGGTATTTCTTAAGTAATATGATTAATTGAAATTTAATTTATCATGAACTTTGTACTTGATAGTTTTTTGCATATCTATGTTGTTGTAGATATTAATGCATTCCTAGATAAAACTAAGTTAAACGATGATGGTAGCAACTAAATGGACTAGGTTCGTAACTTGAGGATTATCCTCATTACTGCACAGAAGAATTACGTCCTGGAAGCACCGCTAGGTGCAAGACCCGCTGCAGGAGCAACTCCGGACGTTATGAACGACTGGCAGAGAAAAGCTGATGACTACTCGATAGTAATGTTGGGGACATCGCTTCCCGGGAACTTATCACTCGACCCATGATAAGGGGTAAATCGGCCATTTTTCGGCATATCATCCGATTTATCGCCATATCGGCTGATTTATCGACCGATTTATCTTATCGGTTAGACACCGATAAGAGATAAATCGGCCGATTTATCGGAATATCGGAAGATATCTTGAACAGTGCTCGATAGTTCACTGGGCCATGCTTTACCGCTTAGAATCGGGAGCATATGAGCTATTCCAGGAGTTGAAGTTAATATTTCAAGCAAATGCCCGAGTTGAGAGATATGAAGTCTCCAACAAGTTCAATAGCTGCAAGATGGAGGAGAATAGTTCTATTAGTGAACACTTACTCAGAATGTCTGGGTACCATAAGCACTTGACTCAGCTGGGAGTTAATCTTACTGATGATAGTGTCATTGACAAAGTTCTTCAATCACTGCCGCCAAGCTAAAAAGGCTTCATGATGAACTATAATATGGAAAGGATGGAAAAGATAATTCTCGAGCTCTTCGCGATGCTAAAGACTGCGGAGGTATAAATCAAGAAGGAGCGTCAAGTGTTGATGGTTAACAAGACCACTAGTTTCAAGAAAAAGGTCAAAGGGAAGAAGGGAAACTTCAACAAGAACAGCAAGCCAGTTGCTGCTCAAGGGAAGAAGCCCAAGTCTGGACCTAAGCCTGAGACTAAGTGCTTCTAATTCAAAGGGACTGGTCACTGGAAGCGGAACTTCCCCGAGTATTTGGTGGATAACAAGGATGGCAATGTGAAAGGTATATTTGATATACATGTTATTGATGTGTAGCTTACTAATGGTCATAGTAGCGCCTGTGTATTTGATATTGGTTCTGTTGCTCACATTTGCAACTCGAAACGAGGGGGTTACGGATTAAACGAAGATTGGCTAAGGACGAGCTGACAATGCACGTGGGAAATGGTTCCAAAGTCGATGTGATTATCATCGGCACGCACCTCTACATCTACCACCGGGATTAGTTTTAGACCTAAATAATTATTATTTGGTGCCAGCTTTGAGCATGAACATTATATCTGGATCTTGTTTGATGCGAGACGGTTATTCATTTAAATCAAAGAATAATGGTTGTTCTATTTATATGAGTAATATTTTTTATGGTCATGCATCCTTGACGAGTGGTCTATTTATGTTGAATCTCGATTGTAGTGATACACATATTCATAATATTGAAGCCAAAAGATGCAAAGTTAATAATGATAGTGCAACTTATTTGTGGCACTGCCATTTAAGTCATATTGGTGTAAAGCGCATGAAGAAACTCCATGCTGATGGGCTTTTGGAATCACATGATTATGAATCACTTGATGCTTACGAACCATGCCTCATGGTCAAGATGACTAAGACTCCATTCTCTGGAACAATGGAGCAAGCAACTGACTTGTTGGAAATAATACATACTGATGTATGCGGTCTGATGAGTGTTGAGGCTCGTGGCGGGTATCGTTATTTTCTAACCTTCACAAATGATTTGAGCAGATATGGGTATATCTACTTAATGAAACATATGTCTGAAATATTTGAAAAGTTCAAAGAATTTCAGAGTGAAGTGGAAAATCATCAGAACAAGAAAATAAAGTTTCCACAATCTCATCATGCACATGAATATTTGAGTTATGAGTTTGGTCTTCATTTGAAACAATGTGGAATAGTTTCACAACTCACGCCACCTGGAATACCACAGCGAAATGGTGTGTCCGAACATCGTAACCGTACTTTATTAGATATGGTGCCATCTATGATGTCTCTTACCGATTTACCACTATTGTTTTGGGGTTATGCTCTAGAGACGGCTGCATTCAGGTTAAAGAGGGCACAATCTAAATCCATTGAGATGACACCATATGAACCGTGGTTTAGCAAGAAACCTAAGCTGTCGTTTCTTAAAGTTTGGGGTTGCGATGTATATGTGAAAAAGCTTCAACTTGGTAAGCTCGAACCCAAATCAGAGAAATGTGTCTTCATAGGATACCCAAAGGAGACTGTTGGGTACACCTTCTATCACATATTCGAAGGCAATATATTTGTTGCTAAGAATGGATCCTTTCTAGAGAAGGAGTTTCTCTCAAAAGAAGTGAGTGGGAGGAAAGTAGAACTTGATGAGGTAATTGTACCATCTCCCGAATTGGAAAGTAGTTCATCACAGAAATCAGTTCCTATGATTCCTACACCAATTAGTGAGGAAGCTAATGATGATGGTCATGCAACTTCAGATCAAGTTACTACCGAACCTAGTAGGTCAACCAGAGTACGGTCCGCACAAGAGTGGTATGGTAATCCTGTTCTTGAGGTTATGTTACTTGACTATGACGAACCTAAGAACTTTATATGAGGAAGCGATGATGAGCCCAGATTCCACAAAATGGCTTGAGGCCATGAAATCTGAGATGGGATCCATGTATGAGAACAAAGTGTGGAATTTGGTTGAATTGCCCGATAATTGTCAAGCCATAGAGAATAAATGGATCTTCAAGAAGAAGACTAACGCTAACGGTAATGTTACTCTGTACAAAGCTCGACTTTTTGCGGAAGGTCTTCGACTAGTTCAAGGACTTGACAGCGATGAGACCTTCTTACCCGTGGCGATGCTTAAGTCAGTCTGAATCATGTTAGCAATTGCCGCACTTTATGATTATGAAATTTGGCAAATGTATGTCAAAACTACATTCCTTAATGGATATCTTAAAGAAGAGTTGTATATGATGCATCCAGAAGGTTTTGTCAATCCTAAAGGTGCTAACAAAGTGTTCAAGCTGCAGCGATATGTTTATGGACTGGTGCAAGCCTCTCGTAGTTGGAATATACGCTTTGATATTGTGATCAAAGCATATGGTTTTATACAGACTTTTGGAGAAGCCTGTATTTACAAGAAAGTGAGTGGGAGCTCTGTTGCATTTCTAATATTATATGTGGATGACATATTGTTGATTGGAAATAACACAGACTGTCTGGATAGCATAAAAGTATACTTGAATAAGAATTTATCAATGAAAGACCTCGATGAAGATGCTTATATATTGGGCATTAAGATGTATACATAGAGATAGATCAAGATGCTTAATTGGACTTTCACAAAGCAAATACCTTGATAAAGTTTTGAAGAAGTTTGAAATGGATCCATCTAAGAAAGTTTCTTGCCTGTACTACAAGGTGTGAAGTTGAGTCAGACTCAATGCCAGACCACTGCAGAACATAGAGAGAAAATGAAAGTCATTCCCTATGCCTCAACCATAGGTTCTATCACGTATGCAATGTTGTGTAGCAGACCTGATGTGTGCCTTGCTATAAGTTTAGCAGGGAGGTACCAAAGTAATCCAGGAGTGGATCACTAGACAGTGGTCAAGAACATCCTGAAATACCTGAAAAGGACTAATGATGAGGACATCAATACCATTGTTACACCCACAACCCCTGCTGCTATACATACTGGACCAATTACTAGAGCTCGCACACGCCAATTGAATTACCAGGTACTTTCGTTTCTTGGTAAGGATTCTAATGTTCATGAGAATATGATGCTGCCTACATTGGATACATTTGTTTTGCTTACAAATGAAGGGCCTAGCTTGGACAGGAAAGAGGAACCTTGGAGCAAGTCATGGAGATGATGGCATGCGCAAGGGGAACAAGAACAGAGTTACAAGTGATGATTCCAGTGCTTTGAATCCACCATAATGAGTGCATGAAGCCTTGGACGAAATATACAAGATGCCACTTAATAAATTTCGTCCAGAGGCTATTCTAGGTGCTGCATGACCTTATTTTTGGGCCAGGCCCATGTAATTTCGAAATACTTGATTATAGGCTGTTCTCAGATTCTGTATGTGTGGGGAAACAAGAGTTAGGGTTGGTTTCGGACCCCTCCTCCAAGGGCCACGAAATTCCCCCTCTCTCCTCCATATATATAGCCCTTAGGGCATTGTTTAGACTTTGGGTTTTGTTTAGGTTAAAAGTTCTCCATAGTTGCAACTTTGCGTACTTCGTTTGTGTTCAACGACCAGACAAAGGCGTCATAGAATCCCACCTTCATTAATAAAGTTTTCCTCTTATATTCTCAATATCCAGATTGCAATCTTAGTTTCTTCCTTCTTCTTCATTCGCTCACAAGAAACAGACCCTCGTGGTCAGCTTGATAGTGCTCTGGCGTGGTCAATAACCCCTCGAAAGTGGGTTTAGCGATTGCTAAGGCACGACGTCTCGCACGTTCGTAGTCGGATCGTCAAGGTCGACTCCCACAGAAAATGATAGCCACCATCTGATCGAAACATCGGGACATCTTCACCTCTATCAAGTGGTATCAGATTTCCAGGTTGCTCGTTGAGATTTTACAATTTTTCGTAGTTTAGGTCAAGTCTGTTCTTCATACCTACTGTCCATGAAAAAAGCCAAAAAAATCAGGGTTAGTTCATCATATCTGAACCAATCTAAGCCTTTGCATAATATTTTTAGGGTTTTGCATTGTTGAATTTGCGGTTGCATCGTCGTGTCTAGTTGCTGGTGTTAGTTCTAGTCCTTTAGAGTTTCGAGTTCTGTTCACAAGTTGTCACTCCGCCGCCACATCATCATCATCACCGCTGCCATATACCACCAGCATCGTGTAACGCCCCGAGACCGATGTGCCAGGTGTCGTCCAGTTATTCACTGTTGTTGCCTTGTCATTGCTTGCATGTCATGCATTGCATATCATGTCATCATGAGCATTTCATTTGCATACGTGTTCGTCTCATGCATCCGAGCATTTTCCCCGTTGTCCGTTTTGCAATCCGGCGCTCCGTTCTCCTCCGGTGGTCATTTCTACCTTCTTCTCGTGTGTGGGGATTAAACATTTCCGGATTGGACCGAGACTTGTCATGCGGCCTTGGTTCACTACCGGTAGACCGCCTGTCAAGTTTCGTTCCATTTGGACTTCGTTTGATGCTCCAACGGTTAACCGAGGGACCGAAAAGGCCTCGTGTGTGTTGCAGCCCAACACCCTTCCAATTTGGCCCAAAACCCACCTAAACCTCCTCCATCATCTAGAGCGTTCGATCACAATCGCGTGGCCGCAAATCGCACCTCATTTGGACTCTCCTAGCTCTCTCTACCTATATATATCTGATCCCCTCCGAAATTTTCAGGTACAAACCCTAACCCCCTCCTCTGCGTGCCGCCGGACATTTCTTCTCCGCCGACGGACATGTCCGCGCCACCCGCCGCGGCCAACCACGGCGTGCCACGTGAGCGCCGCCGTCCTCTCTCTCCTCCTCCACCACGCCAGGCCCGCCGGGCCCGAATCGAGCCCGCGGAGCCCAAACGGCCGCCGCCGCCACCTGTGGATGAGATCCCGCGACCCCGCAGCCTTGGAGTCGTCGCCCCGCCACCTCTGAGCCTCGTTGCCGGCGCCGACCATCGCCGCCGAGCCCGGGCGCCACCGCGGCCCCTGCCCGGGATCCGCCACGCGCTGTCGGAGCTCACCCACCGGAGCAGACCGCGCCCGCGGCCATCTTCCTCCGCCGCGCCCTCACCTCCGACCGGAGGCCTGCCGCCTCGCCGGACCTCGCTCTCCCCGCCGGAGTCTTCCAGCGCCAACGCCACCATGGATCGGGAGGAGCCCGATCCAGCCGTTCCCTCCCCGGCTCCATTGACATCCCGCATGGGCCGACCCAGCTCCCTGGCCCAACGCAGCACGCCAGAGTAGGCCCAGCTCCAGATCCGGCCCGTTGATTTTTCACGGAGGTATAATGCCACCAAGTCCCCAAAATTCCCAGATCCATATACCCATGTTCATCATGTCCTATCTCATCAAAATGTTCGCCTCAGAGAGCATATCATTTCATCTTATTGCAACATTTTCTTTTGAGTTCATCTTGATGCCCGAAATGCTGTTAGAAGAGTGCTACTTGAGTTAATTGTCAGATTTGCTGCTCCATTTAGATATTTGTCATTTTTGTCATGATTATTGTGTGCATGATATGCCCTGGTGCTGTACATATGTTTTGTTAAGGGTTTTGCCATATTTCCATAGGTGCAACCCATGTATTTTTGTGATGTGTGTGGTGACTAGCACGAGCTTGCAAAGTGAGGCACTTGGTAATGCTGATTTCAGGGACTTAGCAATTCCACTAAGTCCTTGAGCTGTTTATCTCATTATGCCATATGTTCATGGTGTTTCCTAGTGATCCGTGCCTCTTTTGAGGATGTTTTGTTAATCTTGTAGTGCTCTATCCATCCATTTCTTTGTTTGCAATTATGGAGCAACCTAGATTGAGTCAATCGAGCTCTACTTTTGCTATTTCATGAATCTGGGCAGATTGTCTACTTGTTAGCAATTTTGCCGAGGATGTTGTAGTTGATCCGTGCATGCCATGTTATTGTTCTTGCCATGTCTAGCTTGTGTAATGTGTATTCTCGTTGGGTGTATGCTTATATTGTCATTCCTTGCTCTTTAGTGAGTGCATCGAGCTCGTTAACATGCCTACTTGATATCTCCTTCAGCATGCTCCAGTTTTCACAAAGTCTGAGAACTGATTATGTTTTTGCCATGTTCACATGCTTGCAATTGTATTTTCTGATCCCTTTTGTCTCAAGGTCACTAAGGGACTTTTGTTAATCTCTTTGAGTAGCTCCATGCCATGCTTTACGTTGCCATGTTCAGGTCTTGTAGCATGTAGTTTTCATGCTCCCAAGAGTGCTATCTGATCTGAAATTCCAGACAAGTGTTAATTTCACTAAGTCTGAAATCTGTTTACCATATGCATTTTTGCCATGCTTGTTTGAACCTGTTAATTGATGAATTGGCCATAGCTCAGTGCTAGACTTTTGTTAAGCATCTTGAATGGATCCCTACCATGTATTTTTCTGCCATGTTTGAGTGCTGTAGCATGTTCATCTTGTTGCATTTAGTTGGCTACTTGTTGTATATCGCAGAACGTGGTCATATTTGAATTGCTTGCCATTTCCAAACCGTAACTCCGATTCTGGTGATCTTTATATCGTTTTCAAGCGATTTCATCTCATCTTTCCAGTGGCACACTTGGATTTCCATGTTGAGGCCAGGTTCATGCATTCCTTGTCACATCATGCATATGCATCGCATACCGCATCCCGCATATCATACCATGTTCATGTGTTGGTTGTTTACTATGTTGTGTGCTTCTTTTCTGGTGTTTGCTTCTTCGGGTTGGTTCCGATAACTTCACATTCTGAAGACCCGTTCGTCTACGTTCCGTTTGTCTTCTTCATGGACTCGTTCTTCTTCCTTGCGGGATTTGACGCAAGATGACCATACCCTCGAAATCACTTCTATCTTTGCTTGATTAGTTGCTCGCTCTTTTCCTATGCCTATGCTGCGATACCTACCACTTGCTTTTCATGCCTCCCATATTGTTGAACCAAGCCTCTAACCCACCTTGTCCTAGCAAACCGTTGTTTGGCTATGTTACCTGGTAGGATCAAGTACTCTACCAGGTCTAGGGCATAGGTGGTAAGGGAAGGATGCAGGGAGACGTGGCGAGGATCGGGCGCGCCGGCGGCAGGGCGCGGTTGCGGCTAGGAGAAGGGCGGCGGCTAGGGCTGTTGGCGGCTAGGGTTCCGGCTCCTCAGGGAGCCGGGCAATAGGAGATAATATTCTTCTTATTGCTTGCCTTCAAAAAGAGTCTTACAACCTATATTTATATCCTAGATAACTTGTAGAAGAATCAACCTAAGATAACTTGCCTAAGATAACTTGCCTAATCTGAAAATAAAAACTAAGATAACTTGCGGGCCTAAGCCGGCCGGCCATAACACTTCTCCCCGCCTACACAAACAGCTCGTCCTCGAGTTGCAAGGTGGGGAAGCGCTTGCTTGAACTCTTCGAGGTAATCAACCAGCGCCAAACACCTTCTCGACATCTGGGGCGGCCAGGTCAGCGGCGATGACGTCCTCCGGAATGTAGTCTGCCACCTCCAGGTAGAAGAGTCGCGGGCAGGCGTGGCCGGGCTTGTAGGGTTCGTCACAGTTGAAGCACAACCCTTGGCGGCAACGCTCGAGTATCTCAGCTGGGGTGAGCCGGCGGAACGGGCGCCCCGCGGTCGCGGCGAGGGGTGCCGCAGAAGCCTGCATAGGCCGACCCTGCGTGGAATCCGGTCCAGGTAGCGACCCAGTAGTCTGGGACGGTGATTCCTGCTGGATGGCCACCGCGCGGCACTCGAACGCGCGGGCGTAATACATGGCCGACTGGAGATCCTGGGGTCCCCGAAGCTCCACGTCCATGCAGATATGGTCCGGTAGACCGCCCACAAATAACTCGGCTCGCTGAGTGGTGGAGACGCCCGGCGCGTGGCACGCCAGGGCCTGGAAGCGGTCGGCGTAGTCCTGCACCGTGGATGTGAAAGGTAAGCGGCCGAGGGCCGCCAGTTGGCTCCCGCGGATAGGAGGCCCGAACCGGAGGAGACAGAGCTCCCGGAAGCGCTCCCATGGTGGCATGCCGCCCTCGTCCTGCTCGAGGGCGTAGTACCAGGTCTGCGCTGCGCCTCGAAGATGATAGGACGCGAGCCAGGTGCGATCCGAAGCGAGCGTCCGCTGCCCTCGAAAGAACTGCTCGCACTGGTTGAGCCAGTTGAGGGGGTCCTCCGTGCCCTCGTAGGTGGCGAAGTCCAGTTTGGCGAAGCGACGGTGTGTCGGCCCGCCGTGCCCGGGGGCGGCCGTAGTTGCCGCCGGCGCGTATGCTGGGTCGGGAAGCGCCGGGGCGTAGTTCGCCGAGCTGGAGGGGTGCTCAAACCGCAGGGAGGGCGTCGGGTGTTCCGGCGCCGTGGAGTAGACCGGCCCTAAAGACGAGCCGGTCGCCCAAGCGGGGATCGGCGATGGTGACGGTGGAAACTGCACTTGGTGCAGGGGCCGACCCGTAGCCCTAGGCGCGGGTGGTGGTACTGTCGATGGCGGCGGCGCCTGGTGGAGCTGCCCCGGCGCCTGCGGCGTGGGGGCCGGCGGTGACGCCGGAAGAAGCTGCTGGGTCTGGCCCTGCTCCGAGGCGCCGGTGCCCAGGTTAGGGCTGGGCGGGGCCGGTGGAGGACCCTGCTCCGAGTCCGCTGGAAGGAAGGGCACGACGGAGGACGCCGCGGCCGGCGCGGTCCAGGTGGGCCACTGCAGCCCCGTGCTGGTGAGAAGTGGCGGGGCTGCCGGCGCGATCTGCGGCGGCCACTGCGCCCAAGACGGCGGTGCGGCCGCTGGGGCGGGGAGCGCCGGGTAGCCTCCGGTGACGGCCCCCGGTGCCGAGTATCACGGAAGCGCATGCTAACCCGCGGCCATGGCTGGATGGAGTCCGGTGATGGCCCCCGGTGCCGAGTACCATGGAAGCGCCTGCTGACCGGCGGCCATGGCTGGCTGGAGTGGTGGGGGCGGCCCGTACGGAACTGCCAGGTAGAGGCGGATCCCTTGAACTGCGGTGACGAGGTCATTGAGGACGCCCGCCATGGCCTCCGGCGTGAACTATTGCGGCTGCGGGGGAGGTGATGGCGGCGGCGAGTGTTGGACGGGGGCCTGTGCCTGCCCTTGGCCCGGCGTGGTGCCGGGTGCCGTTAGGACCGGCGCTGAGAGTGACGCAGTGGTGCCCGCCGAGAGCGAGGCCGTGACGCCCGGCGCAGAGGCGGCGGTGGTGGAGGAGTTGGCGGGCAGCGGTGGTGGTGGCGGTGGAATTGGCGGAGACATGGTCGAAACCCGGTTACCTGATACCAAATTGGTAGGATCAAGTACTCTACCACGTCTAGGGCGTAGGTGGTAAGGGAAGGATGGAGGGAGATGTGGCGAGGATCGGGCGCGCCTGCGGCAGGGCGCCGTCGCGGCTAGGAGAAGGGCGGCGGCTAGGGCTGTTGGCGGCTAGGGTTCTGGCTCCTCAGGGAGCCGGGCAATAGGAGATAATATTCTTGTTATTGCTTGCCTTCAAAAAGAGTCTTACAACCTATATTTATATCCTAGATAACTTGTAGAAGAATCAACCTAAGATAACTTGCCTAAGATAACTTGCCTAATCTGAAAATAAAAACTAAGATAACTTGCGGGCCTAAGCCAGCCGGCCATAACATTACAGCTTTGCTCAGCCCCTCTTATAGCGCTGTTAGTTGTAGGTGAAGTTTGAAGTTTGTTCCTTGTTGGAACATGGAGATGTTGTTCCTTGTTGGAACATGTTTACTTCTCGGGATATCACATTATATCTTATTTAATTAATGCATCTATATACTTGGTAAAGGGTGGAAGGCTCGGCCTTATGCCTGGTGTTTTATTCCACTCTTGCCGCCCTAGTTTCCGTCATATCGGTGTTATGTTCCCGGATTTTGCGTTCCTTACGCGGTTGGGTTATAATAGGAACCCCTTGACAGTTCGCTTTGAATAAAACTCCTCTAGCAAGGCCCAACCTTGGTTTTACCATTTGCCACCTAGCCTTTTTCCCTTGGGAGTCGCGCATCCCGAGGGTCATCTTTACTTTAACCCCACCCTGGGCCAGTGCTTGTCGAAGTGTTGGTCCGAACTAGAGTCCTTTGCAGCGCCACCTCGGGGAAACTTGAGAGCTGGTTTTAGTTGTACGGAGCGCTCATCCGGTGTTGCCCTGAGAACGAGATATGTGCAGCTCCTATCAGGATGTCGGCGCATCGGGCGGTCTTTCTGGTCTTGTTTTACCATTGTCGAGGATGTCTTGTTGTACCGGGATACCGAGTCTGATCGGAATGTCTCGGGAGGATTTCTATTCCTTCGTTGACCGTGAGAGCTTGTGATGGGCTAAGTTGGGACACCCCTGCAGGGATTTGAACTTTCGAAAGCCGTGCCCGCGGTTATGGGCAGATGGGAATTTGTTAATGTCCGGTTGTAGATAACTTGAGCCTTAACTTAATTAAAATGAGTCAACTGCGTGTGTAACCGTGATGGTCTCTTTCCGGCGGAGTCGGGGAAGCGAACACGGTGTTGGAGTTATGTTTGACGTAGGTTGTTCTAGGATCACTTCTTGATCATAGTTTATCGATCGTGCTTTGCCTTCTCTTCTCGCTCTCTTTTGCGTATGTTAGCCACCATATATGCTAGTCGCTTGCTGCAGCTCCACCTCATACCTTTTACCTTACCCATAAGCGTAAATAGTCTTGATCGCGAGGGTGCGAGATTGCTGAGTCCCCGTGGCTCACAGATACTTCCAAAAACCAGCTTGTAGGTGCCGATGAGTCCGTGCAGATGACGCAACCAAGCTCAGGAGGAGCTCGTTGAAGATCTTGCCCTTTATGTTGTTTCGTTCTAGTTGATCAGTAGTGGAGCCCAGTTGGGGTCGATCGGGGACCTTTGTCGCATTTGGGGTTCTTCTTTTATTTTGGTTCCATAATCGGACCTTGATTGTATCTGGATGATGTAATGATTTATTCATGTAATTGTGTGAAGTGGCGATTGTAAGCCAACTATGTATCTCTTTCCCTTATGTATTACATGGGTTGTGTGAAGATTACCTCACTTGCGACATTGCTTTCAATGCGGTTATGCCTCTAAGTCGTGCTTCGACACGTGGGAGATATAGCCGCATCGAGGGCGTTACACATTGTCACCGCTGGCATATACTACCATCGTCATCACAGGTGCCATATACCACCATCGTCATCTTCGCTGCCGTATACCACCATCGTCATCACCGCGGCCATATACCGCATATCCACCGCCATTATGATAATCTGAGTCCACCTCCATCATAGATTCGCCACCAGTCTGTGTTCCACCGCCCAACATATATCCACCAGCAGTCCGAGTTTCCACCGGTTTCATCTCCGCCACCGGTCCGAGTCCAGTATTTGTATCTTTGTGTTCAATTTCCCGATCACGCCATACTTCGAGTCGTGACAGAGTAGGACTCCCCAACTTACGTGCCACCCGCAGAAGAAAAATAGTTCTAGTTTCAAGAAAGACTAAGTTTGGAAAATTCTGGCTAGGCATTTTTTACATCATTTGTAGACTTTTTCGAGAAAAAAATTATTACAGAGCACAAAAAAAGATAAAAAAAAATTCAGAGTGTGCTCCGCAATTGTTTACGTGAAGTGTCGTGATTTTGTTAGTGTTCTAGGCTCGCGTCTCTAGTACGGTCTAGCCTAGGACCAGCACAGTACCGTCGTTGAGCGTTTATTCAAATTTGCATCTCTGAATTGATTATTGCTAACCGTTTCTGCTACCATATTATAAGCCTTCCTAGATTCACATACACCTACGTCATTCATTTGACTCTCCCTGGTAAACGTTGTATCCAAACTTTGTGACTTTTGACTACAGCAGTTGCCGATCACCGCCTGCTGCTAGGTAAGAACTGGTAAGGATTTGAGATTTTCTTAACGGATTTGTGACACCCACCACCACCACTTGTTAGTAGTCTGTAGGATCATATTGTGTTTCTATTGCTGTTAACCATGGCAGGATCACAAGCCGATGAGATTGACTGGGAGAACTTGACGAACAAGGAGCTTCATGATAAGTTTTAGCAAATGATGAGTGGACAGGTGCAAGATATGCTAAACAGATTTGAAGAGGCCATGGAGAAGATAGATGGCATGGAGAAGACGTTCGAAACAAAGCTCGATAAAAAGTTTACTAAATTGCTTGCACGTTTTCCACCACCACCACCACCGGCTACACCTGTCGCACCTATACAACAGCAACAACAACAACGTCGCCTTCCAAATCAAGTGGGACGAACACTGCGCATTCCCCTTGAGCCTAGTCAAAATTCTGGTGCCGTTGTTGATGCTTCCATGGCTCCTGCTGCTACTACAGAGGTGGAGGACCACTACGTGGACGAGGTTGATCAAAATCAGAACTACGTGCAACCACCAGCACCACCACCACCAGGTCGTCCTCATGCATATCATCGCAATGGTAGGGCTGCACCACCACCTAAGGTACGAGATCATGACCATCTTCCTAAACTGAAATTGAATATGCCACCATTTGAGGGTAGATATGTTCCTGATATATATCTTACTTGGGAGTTAGAAACTGAACAACGTTTTACATGTTTACAATATCCCCAGGAGAGACGTGTTCCTGCTGCTGTTTGTGCTTTCACTAGTTTTGCATGTGTTCGGTGGTCTGAACATTGTAGATTATATCCTATTCCTACTACTTGGGCTGCTTTGAAAAATGCTATGCGTACTCGTTGGGTTCCACCATATTATCAACGTGAATTGCTTGAAAAATTGAAGCGTTTGAGACAAGGAAAAAATTCTGTAGAAGAATATTATCAGGAATTACAAACTAGTATGATTAGGTGTGGTATTGTTGAGAATAATGAAGCTATGCTTGCACGTTTTATGGGTAGATTAAATAAAGAGATTCAGACCATTCTAGAGTATAAGGAATATAATAATATCACTCATTTGTTCAATCTTGCTTGCAAAGCTGAACATGAGGTGCAGGATCGACATGCATTGGCGTGAACTAACTTTTCTGCAGGTCGACTTTCATCATGGAAACTGCATGCATCCTCTACTTCCACACGTTCTGCTGCACCAGCACCTCTGTCAGCTGCCACCACCAACCATGATACAAGAAGTAGGCACAACCACCACTATCTATCAAGAGAACACCTTCTAGGCCTGCATAGAGCTCTTCTTCATCCATGGCGTCAACAGGGCAAACACATGATATTATTTGTCGTCGTTGCAAGGGTGGAGGTCATTATGCGAGACAATGCCCATCTAAGCATGTGATGATTTTTACTGGGGATGGTTGGTATGAGTCCACTAGTGACTATGATGAGGAGACTTTGGCTCTTATTACAATTGTAGAACACAGTGGAGATGATTCTGATCATGAGATGCAATACATGGTTGCTGAGGATGCTGACAGATATGAATGTTTAGTTGGTCAACGTGTTTTGAGTGTGCAGGTTACACAAGCAGAGCAAAATCAGAGTCATAATTTGTTCCATACAAAGGGAGTTGTGAAGGAACGTTCTGTTCACGTCGTCGTAGATGGAGGGGGCTGCAACAACTTGGCTAGCATGGAGATGGTGGAGAAGCTATCCCTCACCACAAGACCACATCCACATCTTTACTAAATCCAATGGTTCAACAACAGCGGCAAGATTAATGTAACACGTACTGTTCGTGTGCATTTTAGTATCTCTACATATGCTGATTATGTTGATTGTGATGTGGTACCTATTCAAGCATGTTCCTTATTACTTGGTAGACGATGGCAATTTGATAGAAATTATGTACACCATGGTAGAAACAATCAGTATACTCTTGTTCATAAGGACAGAAATATTACTTTGCTTCCTATGACTCTTGATTCCATTTTAAAATATGATATTAATAGAGCTAATAATGTAAAACAGGAGAAAAATAAGAGCGAAAATCAGATTGTGGCAAAAGAATTTGAGCAACAAATGAAGCCTAATAATAAACCTTCTAGTGTTGCTTCTGAAATTAAATTGAAAAGTGGACGTTTACTTGCCACCAAATCTGATATTGATGATCTATATTTCAGCAAATTTTCTTGCTATGCTTTTGTGTGCTAAGGGGCGTTATTTTCTTTCTAGGATGTACCTTCCTCTTGGCCTCTGCTATCACAAACATTTTGCAGGACTTCGTTGACGTCTTTCCACAAGATGTGCCACCGGGATTACCACCTATTCGATGGATTGAGCATCAGATTGACTTAATTCCCGGTGATTCGCTGCCTAACCATGTGTCATACCGTCCCAATCCAGAGGACATGAAGGAGATTATGCGTCAAGTGCAGGAGCTGCTCGACAAAGATTATATACTCGAATCTCTTAGTCGTTGTGCTGTTCCTAATATACTAGTGCCAAAAAAGGATGGTATGCCACGTATGTGTGTTGATTGTAGAGGCATTAATAATATTACTATTCGTTATCGTCATCCTATTCCTAGGTTAGATGACATGCTTGATGAATCGAGTGGCTCTACAATATTCTCCAAAGTTGATTTGCGTAGTGGATAACATCAAATTCGTATGAAATTGGGAGATGAATGGAAAATAACATTTAAAACTAAGTTTGGATTATATGAGTGGTTAGTCATGCCTTTTGGGTTAACTAATGCACCTAGTACTTTCATGAGATTAATGAATGAAGTTTTACATGCTTTCATTGGACGATTTGTGGTAGTCTTTTTTGATGATATACTGTTTTATAGAAGATCTCTGGAGGAACATTTGGAAATTTTACGTGCTGTTTTTATTGCTCTACGTGATGCACGTTTGTTTGGTAACCTTGGGAAGTGCACCTTCTGCATCGACCGAGTATCTTTTCTTTGCTATGTTGTTACTCTACAGGGAATTGAAGTTGGTAAAGCCAAGATTGAAGCTATTGACAGTTGGCTGCAACCCAAAATTGTCATACCAGTGAGGAGTTTTCTTGGCCTCGCTGGATTGTATCGGCGTTTTGTGAGAGATTTCAGCACCATTGATGCACCTCTCAATGATCTTACATAGAAGGATGTACCTTTTGTTTGGGGTACCGCACGGGAAGAAGCCTTCACGGTATTGAAAGATAAGTTGACGCGTGCTCCTTTACTCCAACTTCCTGATTTTAATAAGACTTTTGAGCTTCAATGTGATGCCAGTGGAATTGTATTAGGAGGTGTGTTATTACAGGATGGCAAACTTGTTGCATACTTTTCTGAAAAATTGAGTGGGCCTAGTCTAAATTATTCTGCTTATGATAAAGAATTATATGCTCTTGTTCGGACTTTAGAAACATGGAAACATTATTTATGTCCCAAAGAATTGGTTATACATTCTGATCATGAATCATTGAAACATATTAAAAGTCAAGCTAAACTGAATCGTAGACATGCTAAATGGGTTGAATTCATTGAGATTTTCCCTTATGTCATTAAACACAAGAAAGGTAAAGAAAATGTTATTGCTGATGCATTGTCTCATCACTATACTATGCTTTCACAACTTGACTTCAAAATATTTGGTTTGGAGACCATCAATGATCAATATGTGCATGATGCTGATTTTAAAGATGTAATGCAGAATTGGAAACATGGAAGAACATGGAACAAGTTCATCATTAATGATGGATTTGTGTTCCGTGTTAAGAAGCTATGCATTCCAGCTAGCTCCGTTCGTCTTTTATTGTTGCAGGAGGTGCATGAAGGAGGATTAATGGTACACTTTGGCGTGAAGAAGACAGAGGACATACTTGCTACGCATTTCTTTTGGCCAATGATGAGACGGGATGTTGAGCGTTTTGTTGCCCGCTGCACTACATGTCAAAAAGCTAAGTCACGACTCAATCCTTATGGTTTATATATGCCTTTGCATGTACCTAGTGTTCCTTGGGAGGATATATCTATGGAATTCTTTTAGGTTTACCTCGAACAAAGAAGGGGAGGGATAGAATATTTGTTGTTGTGGATAGATTCTCGAAAATGGCACACTTTATACCATGTCATAAAAGCGATGATGCTCTTAATGTTGTTGATTTGTTCTTTCGTGAAATTATTCGCTTGCATGGTGTGCCAAATACTATTGTTTCAGATCGTGATACTAAATTTCTTAGCCACTTTTGGAGATGTTTATGGTCTAAGTTGGGGACTGAACTGCTTTTTATTACTACTTGTCACCCCCAAACTGATGGAAAAACTGAAGTAGTCAATAGAACATTGTCTACAATGCTTTGGGCTATTTTGAAGAATAATAAGAAAATGTGGGAAGAATGCTTGCCTCATTTTGATTGCTTATAATCGTTCATTGCATTCTAATACTAAGATGTGCCCTTTTGAAATTGTGTATGGTTTCCTACCTCGTGCACCTATTGATTTGTTGCCTCTTCCATCTTCGAAGAAGGTTAATTTTGATGCTAAAGAACGTGCTGAATTGATTTTAAAAATGCATGAGTTAACTAAGGAAAACATTGAGCGTATGAATGCTAAATATAAACTTGCTGGAGATAAGGGTAGAAAACATGTCGTGTTTGCACCTGGAGATATTGTTTGGTTACCTTTGTGTAAGGATAGATTCCTAATTTGCGCAAATCAAAGCTAATGCCACGTGCTAATGGTCCTTTTAAGGTGTTAGAGAAAATAAATGATAATGCATATAAACTTGAGCTTCCTACAGATTTTGGGGTGAGGAAGATAAGCTTCAGTCGAGGACGACTTCATTTCAAGAAGGGGAGGATGATGAAGACATCAATACCATTGTTACACCCACAGCCCCTGCTGCTATACATACTGGACCAATTACTAGAGCTCGCGCACGCCAATTGAATTACCAGGTACTTCTGTTTCTTGGTAACGATTCTAATGTTCATGAGAGTATGATGCTGCCTAATTTGAATACATTTTTTGCTTACAAATGAAGGGCCTAGCTTGGAGAAGAAAGATGAACGTTAGAGCAAGTTCAAGCTTGGAGATGGCATGCGTAAGGGGAACAAGAACAGAGTTATAAGTGATGATTCCAGGGCTATGAAACCACCATAATGAGTGCATGAAGCCTTGGACGAAATATACAAGATGCCACTTCATAAATTTCGTCAAGAGGCTATCTAGGTGCTGCGTCACCTCATTTTTGGGCCAGGCCCATGTAATTTCGAAATACTTGATTATAGGCTATTTTTAGAGTCCGTATGTGTAGGGAAACAAGTGTTAGTGTTGGTTTCGGACCCCTCCTCCAAGGGCCAAGAAATTCCCCCCTCTCTCCTCCATATATATAGCCCTTAGGGCATCGTTTAGACTTTGGGTTTTGTTTAGGTTAAAAGTTCACCATAGCTGCAACTTCGCGTAATTCGTTTGTGTTCAACGACCAGACAAAGGCGTCACAGAACCCCACCTTCATTAATAAAGCTTTCCTCTTATATTTGCAATATCCAGATTGCAATCTCAGTTTCTTGCTTGTTCTTTGTTTTCTCACAAGAAACAGACCCTTGTGTTCAATAACCCCTCGGAAGTTGGTTTAGCGATTGCTAAGCCGCGACGTCTCGCATGTTCGTAGTCAGATCGTCAAGGTCGACTCCTACAGAAAATTATAGCCACCATCTCATCAAAACATCGGGACACCTTCGCCTATACCAACTAAGGATATGTTTCTCGTTTATGGAGGAGACAAAGAGGTTTGACACTGATCCGGATGACTCTAAGTCACAAACCGGATACGTATTTATATTGAATGGTGGAGTTGTCAATTGTTGCAGTTCCAAGCATAGCATCGTGGTGGGATCTACGTGTGAAGCGGAGTACATAGATGCTTCAGAAGCAGCAAATAAAGGAGTCTAGATGAAGGAGTTCATATCGGATCTAGGTGTAATACCTAGTGCATCTGGTCCAATGAAAATCTTTTGTGACAATACTGGAGCAATTGCCTTGGTGAAGGAATCCATATTTCACAAGAGAATCAAACACATTAAGAGATGCTTCAATTCCATCCACAATCAAGCCAAGGAGGGAGACGTAGAGATTTGCAAGATACATACGGATCTAAATGTTGCAGACCCGTTGACTAAGCCTCTCTCACGAGCAAAACATGATCAGCACCAAGACTCCATGGATGTTATAATCATTACTATGTAATCTAGATTATTGACTCTAGTGCAAGTGGGAGACTGATGGAAATACACCCTAGAGGCAATAATAAAGTTGTTATTTATATTTCCTTATATCGTGATTAATATTTATTATGCATGGTAAAATTATATTAATTAGAAACTTAGTACATGTGTGAATACATAGACAAACATAGTGTCCCTAGTATGCCTCTACTTGACTAGCTCGTTAATCAAAGATGGTTAAGTTTCCTAACCATAGACATGTGTTGTCATTTGATGAACATGATAACATTATTAGAGAATGATGTGATGGACAAGATGAAGGAAATATGCCCTAGAGGAAATAATAAAGTTATTATTTATTTTCTTATATCATGATAAATGTTTATTATTCATGCTAGAATTGTATTAATCGGAAACATGATACATGTGTGAATACATAGACAAACAGAGTGTCACTAGTATGCCTCTACTTGACTAGCTCATTGATCAAATATGGTTATGTTTCCTAGCCATAGACATGAGTTGTCATTTGATTAATGGGATCACATCATTAGGAGAATGATGTGATTGACTTGACCATTCCGTTAGGTTAGCATTTGATCGTTTAGTATGTTGCTATTGCTTTCTTCATGACTTATACATGTTCCTATGACTATGAGATTATGCAACTCCTGTTTACCGGAGGAACACTTTGTGTGCTACCAAACGTCACAACGTAACTGGGTGATTATAAAGGTGCTCTACAGGTGTCTCCGAAGGTACTTGTTGAGCTGGCGTATTTCGAGATTATGATTTGTCACTCCGATTGTCAGAGAGGTATCTCTGGGCCCACTCGGTAATGCACATCACTATATGCCTTCCAAGCATTGTAACTAATGAGTTAGTTGCGGGATGATGTATTACAGAACGAGTAAAGAGACTTGCCGGTAACGAGATTGAACTAGGTATTGAGATACCGATGATCGAAACTCGGGCAAGTAACATACCGATGACAAAGGGAACAACATATGTTGTTATGCAGTTTGACCGATAAAGATCTTCGTAGAATATGTGGGAGCCAATATGAACATCCAGGTTCCGCTATTGGTTATTGACTGGAGATGTGTCTCGGTCATGTCTACATAGTTCTCGAACCCGTAGGGTCCGCACGCTTAAAGTTCGGTGACGATCGGTATTATGTGTTTTTGTGTTTTGATGTACCGAAGGTAGTTTGGTTTCCCGGATATGAACACGGACATGACAAGGAGTCTCGAAATGGTCGAGACGTAAAGATTGATATATTGAATGACTATGTTCGGACATCGGAAAGGTTCCGGAAGGTTTCGGACATATACCGGAGTACCGGGGGTTACCGGAACCCCCCCCCCCCGGGGGGCTTAATGGGCCTACATGGGCCTTAGTGGAATGAGAGGGTAGCATGGGGAGTGTGTGGCGCGCCCCCCAAGGCCAAAATCGAATTCGTTTAGGTCAAGGGGGCCGGCCCCATCTTTCCTTCTCCTCCTCTCCCTTTCCTTCCCCCTCTCCTACTCCTAATAGGAAAAGGAGGAGTCCTACTCCTAGTGGGAGTTGGACTCTCCCCCTTGGCGTGCCCTCCTTGGCCGGCCGCCTTCTCCCCCTTGCTCCTTTATTTGCGGGGCATGGGGCACCCCATAGAGACAACAATTGATCATTGATCTCTTAGCCGTGTGCGGTGCCCCCCTCCTCCATAATCCACCTTGATCATATCGTAGCGGTGCTTAGGTGAAGCCCTACGTTGGTAGCATCATCATCACCGTCACCACGCCGTCGTGCTGACGAGACTCTCCCATGAAGCTTTGCTGGATCGGAGCTCGCGGGACATCATCGAGTTGAACGTGTGCGGAACTCGGAGGTGCCGTGCGTTCGGTACTTGGATCGGTCGGATCATGAAGACGTACGACTACATCAACCGCGTTATGCTAACGCTTCCGCTTTCAGTCTACGAGGGTATGTGGACACACTCTCCCCTCTCGTTACTATGCATCACCATGATCCTATGTGTGCGTAGGAAATTTTTCGAAATTACTGCGTTCCCCCATAGTGGTATCAGAGCCAGGTTATTGCATAGATGTTATATGCATGAGTAGAACACAAGTGAGTTGTGGGCGATACAAGTCATACTGCTCACCAGCATGTCATACTTTGGTTCGGCAGTATTGTTGGATGAAGCGGCCCGGACCGACATTACACGTACGCTTACGCGAGACAGGTTCTACTGACGTGCTTTGCACAGAGGTGGTTGGCGGGTGTCAGTTTCTCCAAGTTTAGTTGAACCGAGTGTGGCTATGCCCCGTCATTGCGAAGGTTAAAACAACACTAACTTGATGAACTATCGTTGTGGTTTTGACGTGTAGGTAAGAACTGTTCTTGCTCATCCCATAGCAGCCACGTAAAACTTGCAACAACAAAGTACATGATGAACCTACGAACTATGAGGAAGCTTTGATTTGATTATAAGCATGAGGAGAATTCAACATGGATTGCAACAAGGAAATATAATCTATAAAAGAGCAATTATCATAATTAAATTCCTTGAAATCCAAAATAGTGGGTTCATTGCTATCTAAAGTTTTGACATCTTCAATCCCACTTTTATCAATTTTTGCATCAAGATCTAAAAACTCTGAATCATTGGGACACCTTCTAACTAAAGTTTACTCATCTCGAGTCCCATCTTTATCAAGATTTACATTGGAAAACAAAGATTCAATTGGAGTCACATTAATACATTTAGATCTTCATCATTATTTTCATGTAAACTAGAAGAACACGCTTTTATAAACCAATCTTTCTTAGCACGCATCTTAGCAGTTCTTCCTTTGCACTCATCAATGAAAATTATCATGGCTTTGAGATACTCATTGATAACATGTTAGGTGGAATAGATCCAAGTTTCAAAGAATCAATAGCAAGAGAAATTCTATCCACGTTCCTAGCCAAAACATCAATCTTAAGCAATTTTTCTTGCATCAAAGCATTAAAATTCTTTTGCAAACTAATAAATTATTTAATACTATTCTCATATTCAGAGGGCATATTATTATAATTTCCATAAGAATTGTTGTAGGAATTACCATAATTATTAGAGGAATTACTAGGAAGCGCCTAGGATTGAAATTACCTTTATACGCGTTATTACCAAAATTGTTCCTACCAACAAAATTCACATCCATAGATTCATTATTGTTTTAAATCAAAGTAGACAAGGCATATCAATAGGATCAATAGGAGCACTCTTACTAGCAAGCAATTTCATAAGCTCATCCATCTTTCCACACAAAACATTATTTCTTCAATTGCATGCACTTTTTCACTAGTGGAAGATCTTTCGGTATGCCATTGAGAATAGTTAACCATAATATTATCAAGGATTGTAGTAGCTTCTCCTAAAGTAATTTCCATAAAAGTGCCTCCTGCGGCCGAATCTAAATGATTTCTAGAAGCGAAATTCAACCTGACATAAAAGTTTTGTATAATCATCCACAAATTAAAATCATGAGTAGGGTAATTTCTAATCATCAATTTCACCCTCTCCCAAGATTGTGCAACATGTTCCTGATCAAGTTGCTTAAAATTCATAATATTGTTCCTAAGGGAGATGATCTTAGTGGGAGGAAAATAGTTGAAAATAAAAGCATCTTTACACTTATTCCATGAATCAATACTATTTTTAGGAAAAGATGAAAACAAAGTTTTAGCGCGATCCCTAAGCGAGAACGGAAATAACTTCAACTTAACAATATCATTATCCACATATTTTTCTTTTCCATATCGCACAAGTCAACAAAATTATTAAGATGGGATATGTCATTGTCATTGGGAAGACCGGAAAATTGACCTTTCATAACAATATTCAGCAAAGCAATATTAATTTCACAAGATTCCACATTAGCATCAGGAGCAACCGGAGTACTAATAAAATCATTGTTGTTGGTATTGGAGAAGTCACACAATTTGGTATTATCTTGAGCCATCATGCCAAAGTAAGAAGTCCAACACACGAGGACACAAAAAGCAAGTGGAGAAGACAAATGGAAGAGGGGCGAAGAAAAGGAGAATCTTTTCAAAAATCAATTTAGGAGTGGGGGAGAGGAAAACGAGAGGTGAATGGCGAATAATTTAATGCGAGAGATGAGAGTTTATGATGGGTACTTGGTATGTCTTGGCTTGGTGTAGATCTCCCTGGCAATGGTGCCAGAAATCCTTCTTGCTACCTCTTGAGCTTGTGTTGGTTTTTCCATTGAAGAGGAAAGGGTGATGCAGCAAGCCACCAACTTGAGTTTTGAGAACCAAGGTATCAATCGAGTAGGAGACTACGCAACAAGCCACCAAATACCTGCACAAACAAACACCAACTTGCAACCAATGCAACAAAGGGGTTGTCATTCCCTTGACGGTTATTCGGATAGTGAGATCTGATAGAGATGGATAAATGATAAAGTAATATTTTTGGTTTATGGAATGGAAAGTTAAAGATTGCAAAGGAAAGTAAATAGGAAACTAGAATTGTAGATTGGAAACTTATATAATGGAATAGACCCGAAGGCCATAGGTTTCACTAGAGGCTTCTCTCAAGATTGAAGTTATTATGATGGATGAACAAATTACTGCCGAGTAACTGATAGAAAAGCGCAAAGTTATGACGATATCTAAGGCAATGATCATGAATATAGGCATCACGTCCGTGTCAAGTAGACCGAAATGATTCTGCATCTACTACTATTACTCCACACATCGACCTCTATCCAGCATGCATCTAGAGTATTAAGTTCATAAAGAACAGAGTAACGCCTTAAGCAAGATGAAATGATGTAGCGGGATTAACTCAAGCAATATGATGAAAACCCCATCTTGTTATCCTCGGTGGAAAAAATACAAGGCGTGCCTTGCTGCCCCTACTGTCACTGGGAAAGGACACCTGCAAGATTGAACTAAATCGCTAGTTCTAAGAGACATGCAAAGATATAAAATCATGCATATAAGAATTCAGAGGAGATTCAAATAATATGCATAGAAAAGCTAATCATAAATCCACGATTCATCGGATCTCGGCAAACACACCGCAAAGGAGTATTACACCGAAAAGATCTCCAAGAACATCGAGGAGAACATGGTATTGAGAATCAAAGAGAGAGAAGAAGCCATCTAGCTACTAGCTATGGACCCGTAGGTCTAAAGTAAACTACTTACACTTCATCGAAAAGGAAATGGTGTTGATTTAGAAGCCCTCTGTGATCGATTCCCCCTCCAACAGAATGCCGGAAAAGGCCCCAAGATGGGATCTCACGGGTATAGAAGGTTGTAGTGGTGGAAACGTGCTTTTGTGGCTCCCCCGGATGTTTTGGGGGTATAAGAGTATATATAGGTGAAAGAATTAGGTCAGGGAGCTATGAGGGGACCACAAGGTCGGGGGGCGCGCCCTCCACCCATGTGGCCGCCTCGAGGCTCCTCTGACTTGCACTCCAAGTCTCCTGGGTGTCTTTTGGTCCAAGAAAAATCATTGCGAAAGTTTTATTCCGTTTGGACTCTGTTTGGTATTCCTTTTCTTTGAAACTCTAAAACAAGGAAAAAAACAGAAACTAGCACAGGCACTAGGCTCTAGGTTAATAGGTTAGTCCCTAAAATGATATAAAATAGCATATTAATGCATATAAAACATCCAAAACAGATAATATAATAGCGTGGAACAATCAAAAATTATAGACACATTGGAGACGTATCAGAAAACATGGAAAAGAAAGAAAACGATTCAGAAATCCATGCATTTTCCTACTAAGCCACCTAAAAATAAGGATGAGGAAGAATTTGAACTATTTGTTGAAATGCTTAGGCTAGTCTTTTTGCGTACTCATTTGACTCATATTTTGAAGATGGCCCCATATGCTAAGTATATGAAAGATATTTTCACTAATAAAATAAAGATACCTGAAGTTGAAATTTCCACCATGCTTGATTATTCTTTTAAGGCTAGAGTACCTAGGAAGTTAAGTGATCCAGGAATACCTCCTATACCATTCTCCATTAAAAGAAGTTATGTTAAAACTGCTTTATGTGATTTGGGAGCCGGTGTTAGTGTTATGCCTTTTTCTTTATATAGAAGACTTGATTTGAATAAGTTGACACCTACTGAAATCTTTTTGATTATGCTTGGTAGACCCTTTTTGAATACTACAGGGGATGTTATTGATTGCAACGAAAGCAAGATCACTTTTCATGTTAATGGGAATTAGCATACGGTATTTTTCCAAAGAAACAACTCCAAGTGAACGGTATCAATTGTATTGCAAAAGTTTTGACAATCGCTATTGGAGGTTTTGATTTCCCTCGTCCTTTTGTCAATAAGAAATATGAAACTATTATTGTAGGGCATATGCATATCCCCATTGAGGTAACCTAGTGTTATAGGAAGATTCTTCGATTTCATGTTACTCGGAAATGGTTTGTTAATAAGACTTGATCAACCTTATTAATGGATAAGGCATGTGGTTGATGAATTTAGTAAGCAAAACTTTCTGCACCAACTGTTTGTTCTCAGTTATTTCTAGTTCAATAAAGTAAAATGCCATGATTCCCCTGTGTTTTGAATTATCCGTGCAATAAAAATGGGCCAAAAAATAGAAGTGCTTAGAATATCATAAAATTTTAACATGATTTTTTTATGAAATATATAAGAATATTTGGCACTGAATACATCCCAAGGGGTGTCCCTGTTGCTCACAAGGCAATAAGGTGCAGGAACCCCCCCCCCCAGGGCGTGCCAAGATGCCTTGTGGGTCCACAGGACCCCACCTACTTGCCCATTCAGCCCATTTCATCTCCTACCTCCAAAAAAATCATGGTTGCTCTCTCTCGTGTTCTTGCTCCCAAACTTAAGATTTTCATTCTCTTTGATCGGAGATGCATTTCCAAAACTATTTTGAGGGATTTCTCCTTGGTATGTGACTCCTCCATTGCTCCAATTAGTTTTTGCTTTAGTAGAATATATTATGCTCCTCTTGGTGCTACTGAAAATGATCTTGCATGTTGAATTCTTTAAAGTTAGAAGTAGTTTGAATGCTTAATATAGCCTCTAGACATCCATATGAGTAGTTGCTATCAATCTTGTGAAGTTTTACTAACAGTTTTTGTGGTCCAAATTTTTTAGAAATTTGTTCGTAGGAAAATGAACTTCTTTCGGAGAGGTTCTTGAAGCCAGAGCGCTAAGGGGGTCATTGGGGATGCCCTGGACTGCGACCTTAATATTCTGCGTAGGACTGAGGTCCGCTCGTGCGAATGGCCAGACAATGCTTTCATGCACAAAGTCGGATTTCACCAAGAGTTTGCACAATTCATTGCAACTGTCGGGTTAACCAACTTCCGCGCATATGAATGTGGCCTTCCCCAAGTTATTTGAGTTTTGATCTCTTATATGCATGATTGCCTATAGCCTCATATTTCTTCTTTGAATCTTTGATTTAGTTAGGCCAACTAAATCAATTTTTCTTGCCATGGGAAGAGGTGCTTTGTGATGGGTTCGATCTTACGGTGCTCAATCCCAGTGATAGAAGGGGACATGACACGTATGTATTGTTGCTATTAAGGATAAAAATATGGGGTCTATTCCTACATGAAAAGATCTTGTCTACATCATGTCATTGTTCTTATTGCATTACTCCGTCTTTCCATGAACTTAATACACTAGATGCATGGTGGATAGCGGTCGATGTGTGTAGTAGTAATATTAGCTGCAGGCAGGAGTCATTCTACTAATCTTGGATGTGATGCCTATATAATGATCATGGCCTGGATATTGTCATAATTATTTGAAGTTCTATCAATTGCCCAGCAGTAATTTGTTTACCACCGTATGCTATTTTTCTCGAGAGAAGCCACTAGTGAAATCTATGGCCCCCGGGTCTATTCTTTATCATATTTGCTTCGAGATCTATTTTTTATTCGCTTTTATTTTCAGATCTATTATTCCAAAACCCCAAAAATTCCCTGCTACAATTTTTTGTTATTTATTTTATTTTGCGCTTCCATGAGATCTATTTATCCAATCTAGTACAAACAAATCTATCATTTACACGAGAGGGATTGACAACCCCTCTTACGCGTCAGGTTGCAAGTATTTATTCATTGTCTGCAAGTACCGTTACATAGTGTTGCGTGGTACTCCTACTGGAGCGATAACCTTGATCTCATTACTAAGGGAAATACCTACCGTAGTTTTGCTGCATCATCTCTTTCCTCTTTGGGGAAATACCGATGTAGTTCAAGCCGCATCAAAAGGAATTTCTGTGTCGGAGTAAATGACCACGGGTAGCCTCATCAGCCCCCCATGATATTTCAAGACATTGGGGCCGACTACGCCCTCACACCTCCGAGAAAAATGATTTCCTTCTTGGGCCGCCAGGTCCAAGCGGCCGGCTGCTAGAAGGCGGCTACGAGGCGGCCGGCTTCTAGCAAGAGGCCCCTCGTACCCTCAAAGTCTGCACCCACATAACCGCGACGGGACGGGGCGTGGCTACACGGCAACCTGCAACCCCCAAATCCAGGGCTGAGCGTGGCTACAGGGCAACCTGCCACCCCCAAATCCAGGGCTGAGCGCGGCTACTGTACGGGCATACCAGGAGGACGCCCCCCACCCGGCGGGGTACTGTAGCCACGCTGCCCATGACATCACCTACTATATAGGGATCTGCACTCCCACGATGGCCTGTAGGTATGACCAATAGGCCGCGGGCCCTTCCTATCGACGAGACCCAGAAGGCGGCTAAACCCCAGCAAGAGGCAACGTGGGCAGGCCGCCACCTAGCAGGTGGCCCCTCTCCGCTCAAAGTCTGTGCGCCATTAACTAGAAGAGACGGGGAATGGCTACAGTGAACGCCCACCAGGCGGCGGTACTGTAGCCATGCTTCCCTCGATAAAGCATCCATCATCGCTACCAAGGCTATAGTGCGGAGTGATTAACGAGACCCGCAAGCAGTGGACACGGCTTGTCGGCCGAGTACATGACAGCTGGCGGGACCCACCAAGTAGTGGGCCCCAGCAGCCGACGGAGAAGCCGACATGTGGAGAGACTGACGGCCGGGTCCCACACCCGGTCGGATTACCATTGTACCCCTAGGGGGTAGGCCTATATAAACCCCCCAGGCCACCCATGCAAAGGAGGGTCCAGAACATTAGAGGACACACACCCACATAGAGAGAGTGAAGTAGGGATATCCTTGTTATTCATCCTCCTCTAGCCAAATAGCTCAAGGAGCAAGCTTGTAGCTACCTTCTTGAGATAGTGACCATGCGGAGACCCTGGAGAGCAGGACTAGGGGTGTTATCTCCTAGGAGAGCCCCAAACCTGGGTAAGATTCATAGGCGTATGCGGTCTGCCTCACTTCTGCTTCTAGAGCCCGGTGACGTACTCTTGTCCCTCTCCATGATAATCCATCCCTTGGTATATGTCTCTCCACAACCCCGACATTTAGCGCCCACCAAGGGGCAAGGTGCACCGTCGTCCGGAAACATGTTCTGGACAGAACCCTTTTCCTTCCCAGTGAACGCAGCTAGCTAGGCATGCGAGATGGCGTCTGCATCAACACGTTGCGCAGCGCAGTAGCCGCTTGCGCCGTGAATAGTCTCGCTGACCTCGTCGGTGGGATCCGTCTCTTCGAAGAGCCTACGCCCGACGTGGGAGCAGCCTACTCCGAAAGCTGCCTCGTCGACCTCCTTGGCAAGTTCGAGATCGCCAACGAGTCCGCCTTCGACATAGAGTCCGTTGGCTCCACCGACCCGATGCTCGTCGACTTTAACATGGCATCTCCCGATTCCTTCCTGCCAACGTGGTGGTCATCGACGACCTGCTCCATCTCGCGACCAGTGATGCCAACACCAGCACCATCATGGAGATTTTGGCCATTAGCCATGATGGAGCCTCCGATGGAGCTGCTCGCAACCTACTTTAGGCGGCAGTGCGGGTCTTATCCACGCCCGTAGCGGAGAACGCGGACGGAATAACGCTAGAAGCCTTCTATGTCTCGCTCCTCGAGAGCCCCCAGAAGCTGGCGGCCATCAGGCGCCTCAGCGAAGCCTACCGGCTACTGGCGAACCGAAACGGATGGGCACTGAGGGAGTCCTGGATTAGGGGGTGTCCGGATAGCCGGACTATACCTTCGGCCGGACTCCTAGACTATGAAGATACAAGATTGAAGACTTCGTCCCGTGTCCGGAAGGGACTTTCCTTGGCGTGGAAGGCAAGCTTGGCGATACGGATATGTAGATCTCCTACCATTGTAACCGACTCTGTGTAACCCTAGCCCTCTCCGGTGTCTATATAAACCGGAGAGTTTTAGTCTGTAGGACGAACAACAATCATACCATAGGCTAGCTTCTAGGGTTTCGCCTCTCTGATCTCGTGGTAGATCTATTCTTGTACTACCCATATCATCAATATCAATCAAGCAGGACATAGGGTTCTACCTCCATCAAGAGGGCCCGAACCTGGGTAAAACATTGTGTCCCCTGCCTCCTATTACCATCCGCCTAGATGCACAGTTCGGGACCCCCTACCCGAGATCCGCCGGTTTTGACACCGACATTGGTGCTTTCATTGAGAGTTCCTCTGTGTCGTCACTTTTAGGCACGATGGCTTCTCTGATCATCAACAGCGATGCGAACCAGGGTGAGACATTTCTCCCCGGACAGATCTTTGTATTCGGCGGTTTTGCACTGCGGGCCAATTCGCTTGGTCATCTGGAGCAGATTGAAAGCTACGCCCCTGGCCATCAGGTCAGATTTGGAAGTTTGAACTACACGGCCGACATCCACCGAGACTTGATCTTCGACGGATTCAAGCCACAGCCGAGCGCGCCGCACTGTCACGATGGGCATGATTTAGCTCTGCTGCCGAACAGTGCCCTGGAGGCCGCACCTGTGTCCGCTCCGACCCCTAGCTCGGGGCCGATCACACCAATCGAGAATGGGTGGTTAGACACTGCCTTGGGGGCTGCAATCTCTATGGCGATCGAGCCGAACACCAGCCCTATTCTATGCAAAGCCCGTGACTCTAAGGAGCCGGACTCCTCTGCAGACTCCGAGCCCTCCGCGCCCCGACCGATCGAACCCGATTGGGCGCCGATCATGGAGTTCACCGCCGCAGACATCTTTCAGCACTCGCCCTTCGGCGATATTCTGAATTCACTTAAGTCTCTCTCTTTATCAGGAGAGCCATGGCCGGACTATGGTCAACAAGGTTGGGATGCGCATGATGAAGAAATTCAAAGCCCACCCACCACCCACTTCGTAGCCACTGTCGATAATTTAAACGACGTGCTCGACTTCGAGTCCGAAGACATTGACGGTATGGACGACGATGTAGGAGATGAACATGAACCAACGCCTATAAGGCACTGGACAGCCACCTCATCTCATGATGTATACATGGTGGACACACCCAAAGGAAGCGACGACGAGGAACTTTGGGATGCAACGAGGGATTGTTCACTCGAAAAGCAATCAAAGCAGCGACGTAAGCACCGCTCCAGGCCCTGCCTCGACAGAGACGACAGCCATACAGACCCAACCATAGAGCAGGACGAGCCGGTGGACGACGAACAAGCCTTCGAGCAAGCGTCCAAACAGGGCAACTTGGATAAACAAACCGAACACCCCGTCCCCGGCGAAAACAACAGTCCAGACGACCTTACGCTGGATAAAATCATGGAGCAGAAGAACCTCCACAAAAGTCTTGTCGCCACTACACATAGCCTGAAAAAGCAGAAGCAGAAGCTCAAAACTGCGGAAGATGCACTCAGAATCAGATGGAGCAAAGTACGCAACACCGCAGACAAACATGCCGGCAGTCACCGCACAAAAAGCTATCCAAAGCGAAAGCTACTGCCTGAATTTGACGAGGAGGCCTTAGAGCCCCCGCAGTCAAAAAATAGGAAAGCCATTCGGTCGGATGGACGACCGCATGGCTAGCATGGAGCGGCAAGCGGCGCCGCACACAAGCCAGCATGCGATCCACCAAAGGATCCGCATCAAAAAGACGGCCCAGCTAGATCTATATACGGGCCAAGAAAGCAAGCTCTAGTAAGCAATGCAACACAACAAATACCCGAACATCACGGCACACCCAAATAGAGGGGTGCTGCACACCCCCTATGTTTCACCGATGAGGTGCTGGACCATGAATTTCCAGCGGGATTCAAGCCCGTAAACATAGAGGCGTGCGACGGAACAATAGACCCTGGGGTCTGGATCGAGGATTATATCCTCCACATACACATGGCCAGAGGAGATGACCTCCATGCCATAAAATACTTACCCCTCAAGCTTAAAGGGCTAGCCCAGCATTGGCTGAAAAGCCATCCCGAAAACACCATTGGAAGTTGGGAAGAGCTTGAGGATGCTTTCCGGGAAAATTTTCAAGGGACCTATGTCCTCCCTTCCGATGCAGACGATCTCATTCACATAACTCAACATCCCGGAGAGTTAGCCCAGAAATTCTGGAACATATTTCTTACTAAAAAGAATCAGATAGTCGACTGTCCGGACGCCAAAGCCCTAGCAGCTTTTAAGCACAACGTTTGAGACGAATGGCTCACCAGACACCTCGGCCAAGAAAAGCCAAGAACAATGGCTGCATTAACAAGCCTCATGACCCTCTTTTGTGCAGGAGAGGACAACTGGTTGGCAAGATGTAGCACCAGCGACCCAAGTACATCCGAAGTTAGGGATGGAAATGGAAAACCCCGACGTAGCAAGGACCAGCGCCGGAATAAGGGAAACAGCCCAAAGAGCACGGCGGTCAACGCCGGATTCAAAAGCTCGCGACAGAATCAGAGAAAGCCGCCCCTCAAGGATAACAGGGAGGAGCAATCCAACTTAAACAAAATCTTGGACAAGATGTGTCAAATACACAGTACTCCCGGAAAGCCTGTGAACCATACCCACAGAGATTGTTGTGTTTTCAAGCAAGCCGGCAAACTCAACGCCAAACACAATGGGCTCGACACACCAAGTGAGGACGAAGATGAACCCCACAAGCAAAGCACCAGGAAACAAAAGGATTTCCCACAAGAAATCAAAATAGTACACTTACTTAACGTGACTAACAGAACGGCACCACCAGAGATACGCGCCATACGGCCTATCCCAAAGGAGTCTCGCCAATGGTTGTTAAAACCGATCACCTTCGACCATCAGGATTACTCTAGAAGTATCCGGAATGCAGGATGGACTACTTTGGTATTAGATCCAATAATCGGCGAACTCCATTTTACAAATGTCCTGATGGACGGCGGCAATGGTCTAAACCTGTTACATTAGGACACAATCCGCAACATGGGGATAGACCCAACAAAAATTCGCCATAGCAAAACCTCCTTTCAAGGTGTAACGCCAGGCCCGGATGCCCGTTGCATGGGTTCTCTCCAGCTAGAAGTTATGTTCGGCTCTCCCGATAACTTCCGTCGCGAACAGCTAACTTTCCACCTCGCCCCATTCTCAAGTTGTCACACCCTAGCTAGTTCAAGCATTAGAGTGTGCATCATGTTTAAATTCCTCTTAAATTCAAAATGGGGAAGGCAGAAACCCCCAACACCCCCTGGAAAGAACTAGGGTTTACTAAAATTATTTTCAATGAACCTGGAATGCCCTTCTAAAAAGTTCACCCTCTTTGTCTTGGGTTAGAACCTCTGGAAAAATTGGTGCACAATTTTCTAGGTCAACAGAAGGTCATTGAATTAAATCATAAGTATTTGAATTTGGGCATTTAAATGCTATAAAATAATTTAAATGCTCAAATAATTCTGGAAATAAATGTTTGCTGTTGGAAATATTCTAAACAGAGCCCACAATTATTTTCAGGATTTTTGGAAACGTTTTAGTAATTTTAATAAAGCCCAACAGTTGTAGTTAAATAGAAAAAGAAAACAAATCAGAAAAAGAGAGAGAGGGAGAAGCCCACCTGGGCCTTACCTGTGATGGCCGGCCCACCTGGCCTGTGCCAGTCGTCACCCACCTCTGCCACTAGGCAGAGGCGTGTCGCCGGCGCGTGCTCCCGCGGCCATCTCCTGCTTCCACCTCCTGCTGCCTCCTCGTCCCCATCTGAGCGCCACGGAGACGCCCAACACCTCCCTACACTCCTCCCCTCTCTCCCCCTCGTCTCCCTCACCCTCTCCCGCGATGGCCGAGCGCGATCCTCGCCGCCGTTCGCCGTAGTTGCCACCAGAGCCACCCCCTCGCCTCCCTGACGTGCCCGTGAGCTCCGCCTCCATCATCTATGCCTCCCCGTTGACTCACGCAACGCCGAACGCCTCCAAGCGCCTCCTCGACGCCTTCTTCTTCCTCGGTCCGCCGAGATCGCCGGCAAGGCTCCGACGACGTCCGACCTCCCCCGAGCCCGCTGAGACGCGTCCTGCAACCGCCGTGAGCTCCTCTACCGATCCCCCCTCTTCTCTGCTTCGTTTGCCCGCCGTAGACGCCGCCCCCTTGCTCACCGTAGCACGCCGCCGCGCGAGCTCGACGCCGGCGTCACTCCGGTGGCCTTTTGGTCTAGCGCGGGTGCTTAACGCACTCCCCGCACCTCGCAGCGCCTCGCTAGCACTTCCATTTTCCCCCTAGCTCGTTGCAGCAGCAAAATCACCATCGGCCGAGCTCCGACCGCCGCCACGAGCTCGACTCTAGCGAGCTTGCTCCACCCCAGCTCCTCCCACTTGCCCCACTAGATGCGCGTGAGCCCCAACTATGCGTAGGACCAAACCACGGTCGAATTGGTCGCCTGTGGCCAATTTCCAAAGCTCTCCGCTGTCTCGGCCTTGCCTGCGGCTCAACACCGGCGGGATTAACCCCACTGACCAGGGGTTTGACCCCAGTTTTACTCCGCCTGAGACACTGATAGGTGGGGCCGGCTCCTAACTTTTTCAGATTAGTTTAAATTAGAGCTAATCACTCTGTTAGAGGCTAATGTCGTCGTTAACTAACCCTCTCTCACTGACATGTGGGCCCAGGGCCTAACTAACCCAGTTTAGTGCTAAGTAACCACTAACTAACTCTGTTAGTTAGCTGAGAGACTGACAGAAGGGGCCCACCAGTCAGGTTTGACCTGGGCTGGTGCCTTTGACCCGCTGACGCCACAGTGACGCAGTGCTGACGCATTAATTCAATTACTGGATTTATTCTTTAATAGAAAATTCCAGAAAATAGTCAAAACTTCTAAAAATCATAGAAAATCAACCATAGCTCCAAATGCAAAGTTTTATATATGAAAAATGATCAGAAAAATTCAATCTATCCATCTGTAATGGTTTCATGCATCACAAAACAAGTTAACCTTGCTGTTTAAGCAGAATAAGGTAATGCACTAATGAGTTCAAATGAGTTTAATGAACTAATATTTGAATCTTTGATTCAAATGAGTTCATCCCTTTCTGTTTTAGCTTGCATTAGGCCAAGACACTTTCATCTTGCCATGTCATAGCATGCATCATATTGTTGCATATTGCCATGTGTTGATTATGTTCGGTGTGACTTTCGTGGTAGGTTCTACCTCCGAGGATAACCCCGAGTATCCGTCTGAAGGGCAGTACCCTACTACCTCTACAACAGGTAAGCAACTCATTGATCATTCCGATACAACCCATGTTCCCGCTTCTGCTCTTGTTTACTGCATTAAGACAACGTGATTCAAACTGCTGTGTGCTACGGTAGCTGAACCCTTATCCTCTGCATGACCTGTCATTGCCACAGTAACTAGATGAAACCCACTAGCATGTGTAGGAGTTGATTGAGCCATGTATGTTATTCCTACCTTGCTATGCCTGCTGTGCTTAGAGTTGTGTCAGGTCTGGTTCATCTGGGTGATGGGCTAGAGTGATATGATTATGTCGGTAATATGAGGGATGTGTTGAACATGTTTTGGTAAAGGTATCGATGAGAGGCCATGTAGGAGTACATGGTGGGTTGTTTCATTGAGGCCGTCCATAAGAACTGAGATCTGTATGTGTGATTTAAGATGCAGTTACTACCGTACATTGGACCTGAAACCAATGGACCCTCTCGGCTTCTTAATCACCCTAGTACTCTGTCCAGGAGTTGCAAATAGTTTCTGGTGTTTGTAGGTTATGTGTTGGCGGCCGTGCGTAGCGCTGACCCTAGGGGTGGGCTATGTTGCGGTAGATACACCGTGGCATGTGTACCGAGTCACCCATTTGGTGTCTCGGGAACCCTGTTCACATCGTTCGGGGCCGTAAGTGGAAACCTCGGCCGAACTCCCTGCGGATGGACCCTGGATAGGCGATAAACCTGGACTAGAGACTTAACTGTTTAGGTTGGCCGTGGCCGACACCCTCGCTGGGCTTCCGCTTGAAGGTTGCCGAGTACATGTCGTGTAAACGGCGGTAAGTGGTGAAAGCGTGTATGAAGAAGTACACCCCTGCAGGGTATAAAACTATTCGAATAGCCGCGTCCGCGGTAAAGGACTACTTGGTTGCCTATACAGTTCATAGACAAGTTAATGGATACTACTAAAAGACTCAAGATAAGTGTGAGTATCGAGGAAGGCCCTCTCTTTGGATGACGAGAGAGGATCCCCGGTGGAGTATTGTGTTGGTGAGTAGTGGACTCGTGTGCGAAAACTATTTTACTAGTGGAGTTCCGTAGGATAGCTTAGCCAAGAGTTAAAGCTGGCTTGCTGCAATAACCCCACCACCTTCTTGAGAATGAGCATGTATATTAGGTTCTGATGTAAGACTTGCTGAGTACCTTGTACTCATGTTTGCTTATTTATTGTTTTCAGACGACAACAGCGCCCCCTCCGATGGGTTTTATGTAGACCTTGATGTCGACGAGTGACTAGCCACCCAGGTGGTGATCCTGGCCATGGAGGGCCCTATGTAGATAGACAGGCTTCGAGAAGCCTTCTTTCTTTCTAGTGTCTGTACTCAGACTAGTTGCTTGCGCATGTGCTTGTATGATTGTATGACTTGAGTGTCGGGTCATGTGACCCCTATCTGTATGAACATGTTATGTATGGCTCTCGGGAGCCTTTAATTAAAGTACTTGAGTTGTAGAGTTTTGTTGTGATGCCATGTTGTATGTACTCATATCGGGCATATTGTGTGTATGATTGAAATGCTTGGTATGAGTGGGATCCAACAATCTAGTTGTTTATCCTTGGCAGTCTTTCTTATGGGGAAATGTAGTCTAGTGTTCGTCGAGCCATAGTAGTCCGCTACAGCGCGGTTCACCGGAGTCCTGCTAGCCTAGCACTACTGTTCAGGAAACTTGACTGGCCGGCATGTGTTTCACTTCGTTCCTATGTCTGTCCCTTCAGGGAAATGTCACGCGGTGATATCCGGAGTCTTGTTAGCCTAGTGCTACAGCCCGGAATCTCTCGCTGATGACCGACATGCTCGATGTGATTCATGTATGCCTGTCTCCATAGGTCTGTGCCGCTTTGGGTTCACGACTAGTCATGTCGCCCCGGGTTCTCTATCATATGGATGCTAGCGACACTATCATATACGGGAGCCAAAAGGCGCAAACGGTCCCGGGCCATGGTAAGGCGACACCCGTGGGATACCGTGCGTGAGGCCGCAAAGTGATATAAGGTGTTACCGGCTAGATCGATGTGACTTGGAATCGGGGTCCTGACAGCGTTGGTATCAGAGCCGGACTGCCTGTAGGTTCGTTGAGCCAAACTGGTCGATGTCGAGTCTAGAAATGCTTTAGTTATATGTAGGGGAGTTGATTGTGGGAGGGAACGTAAGGCTCTTTTACTCCTTTACCCTATGCCCTCTGATCTGAGTCATTCTCTTCTCATTCAACGTGGGTTAAGGACTAGGCTCTCTTCTTCTATCAGGTTCACGTGTTACTAATCCGTAGTAGCTTATAGGATTGTTGTTACAAGCCTCAGTACAGTTTCTACTACTTTTATTATGTTGCTAATTGAATCAGAACCTTGATATGATGTTGTTGGGTGGTATTGCAGACTGTTGTGGATGTCTCAAATCTTTTTCTGAGCATTTACAGCTGTTATGCTGTCCAATTTTCCCTAGAAATCCTAATGTCTTTGCATTGTGGTTGTGCTTTCAGATGGCCAACCGTGCTCAAAACAAAGTGGTTCGCCTGACCCGGTGCCTTGACGTGCCCGGTCATACTGCTATGTTAGTCCGGGTAATGATCGAGACGGGTTACCGTTGGTATCCCGAATACACTATTGAAGAGCAGTTCCGCGACTTTAATCAAAGCCAATATTTCTGCACCGTTAGGATATTTCCTTCTTATCCTGGATCTACCGAGCCCCTTCACTGTTCCTATGGACTCGGGGTTACTGTTGAGATGGCTGTGCAGGATGCTGCCTATTCCATGATGACCATCATGCGAGTCCGGACTGGCCTGCTTCGGAACACCGACTTCCGTTCCATGCCAGCTTCAGTTCCGGGAGCGCAAGGGTATCTTCAGGCTATCTATGCTGAGTCCACTCAGGAGGACTCATTAACTCGTACCACTGCCGAGATGCTCGAAGATAAGGACCGAGAGAATCGGGCCTTGAGGTTGGAGCTTTTCAATACCCGTGCTGATCATTGGGCCACATTGACTCGGTTTGCACCTGCGGTGCAAGCTGGATGTATGGATACAAGGGATCTGTATCCTGTAGATTTGCTCTGCCAGACATGGTGGATTGGCGTGATGTGGGGGGCATCACCCCACCCCGTGGTCCTCGCACGCCACCGTTTGTTGGTCCAAGACCTCATCCTAGCCCCTATGGTCCACAGGCTCCTCAGGACCATCTGTTCCCGGATGATCACATTGAACTTCCAGGCTATGGAGGTGACTTCTATGAGGACTACTACGGAGCTGTCTGAGTTAGTAGTAGTATCACTAGTATTGTAATATTTGTATCTCCACTGTCCTGCGTGACTTGTGGAATATGACTTGGTGTGTAATCAATTCCGGAGGTGTAGACAAATAATGTATAGGAGCTTGGAATGCCTCCGATGAGATGTAACGTCTTTCATCATAGTTGTACTGTAGCCTGGGCTTGTACTAAACTATGTATGATGTGTATGACCGTTGGTATATATATGGCAGTTTTATATTACCATGACATACGGATGAACATCTCTGCATTCCGTGTTATCCATTACATTCTGCACTTCCTTGCTAAGTTGAGCCATCCTTATCTAAACCGTTGTCTTGTTTTCTCCTAGGATGGTCAACACCCGCAGCAACCCTGCTGCCCCGGAGCAGGGGGAAGCCAGTGCAGCTAGGGGTGAAAATCTGCCTCACCCACCTTCTCTGGCCGAAGTGATGCTGGAGGCGGAAAGAAACAAGCGTGAGACTAACCGCCTGCTGGAGCGGATTGAGCAGAACACTGCACGCCACCCGCGAAATGACTTGGTGTCAATCAATGACTTTATCAAGCTGTACCCACCAAAGTTTAACCATTCCGTCGAGACCCTCGACGCGGATGACTGGCTTCACAACATCACCCACAAGCTACGTTTTGCCAACGTAGCCGAAGCCGACAAGGTTACTTACGCTGCCTACCATCTCGAAGGCCCTGCTAGCCTCTGGTGGGAAAATTTTGAAGCTTTGCGCCCGGTCGACCAAATCACTACTTGGGCTGAATTCAGTGAGGCTTTCCGTGAGCATCACATTCCTGAAGGTCTCATGGATCGCAAGAGGGAGGAGTTCTGCAATTTCACCCAAGGAAGACTGACTGTGGATGCATATAGTCGTGAATTTGGGAATCTGGCATGCTATGCCCCTGAAGAGGTATCTACTGACGCTAAGAAGCAGGCAAGGTTCCACAAGGGACTTAGCCCTGAGCTTCGCCGCGATCTTCGTCTGCACGAGTGCACCTCCTTTCAGAAGTTGGTCAATAAAGCCATCAGTGCTGAGATAGGCCAGACTGATTATGACGCTTCATGCAAGCACTCCCGTGATTTTGGCTCTTCGTCCGGCTCTGGAGCTCAGAAGCGCCGGGTGTGGATCCCAAGCACGGCACTGCCACCCAGGTTCATCCAGAGGCCATCCTTTGAGGCGCCTCGTCCCAACCAGCATTTTGCACCACCCAAGCCCTATGGTGGCCCCGCTACTAATGCTGCTCCACGTCCCAATGTGCTGACTTGTTTCAAGTGTGGAGAGCCGGGTCACTATAGGCGAGAGTGTCCCCAGAACAACAACCCCAATCAAACTGGAAAGTCTGTTGGCCGTGGTAAGCCCGCGGGAAAGACATTCTATGCCAAGCCGGTCACTACTGCCCATGGCCATGTCAACTATGTTTCAGCCGAGGAGGCTCATGAGGATCCCAACGTCGTCCTTGGTATGCTCCTTGTTAACTGCCATCCGGCATCTGTTCTTTTCGATACTGGAGCATCTCATTCATTCATATCCGAGAACTATGCTCGATTGCATAACACGACATTCTGTGGCATGCCCACTTCTATGGTAATTCAAACTCCGGGTTCCAAATGGGAAACTTCTAGAGTAAGCCATGGGAACGAAATTCTTGTCGATAGACTTGTCTTCCTTGCATCCTTAATAGCTCTCAAGTCCTCGGACATAAACATCATTTTGGGTATGGATTGGATGTCAACTCATTATGCTAAAATTGATTGTGCCACTAGAACCGTTCAACTTACTCACCCATCGGGCAAGACAGTCAATGTCTTAACTCGAGTGGCCAAGCGCCAGCTTTACTCCTTAAATGCCAACCCCCTTCCAGACCTTGAAGATGTTCCGGTAGTCCAAGACTTTTCGGATGTCTTTCCAGAAGAACTGCCAGGTGTTCCACCAAACAGGGATGTCGAGTTTGTGATAGACCTTGTTCCAGGAACCGTTCCAATTTCTAGAAGACCCTACAAGATGGCACCATTAGAACTAGCCGAGCTTAAGAACCAACTCGATGAGTCCTTGAAAAAGGGTTTCATCCGTCTTAGTTCCTCTCCTTGGGCTTGCCCCGTCTTATTCATCAAGAAGAAGGATGGAACGGATCGAATGGTTGTGGATTACCGACCTGTCAATTTGGTCACCATCAAGAACAAATACTCGCTTCCCATGATCAACGATCTGTATGATCAGCTCGCTGGATCCTCAGTCTTTTCCAAGATGGATTTGAGGTTGGGCTACCATCAAATCAAAATCAGAAACGGGGATATTCCCAAAACGGCCTTTGTTACTCGTTACGGCCAATACGAGTACACCGTTATGTCCTTCGGTTTAACCAATGCCCCAGCTACCTTCTCTCGGTTAATGAACTCGGTCTTCATGGAGTATTTGGATAAATTCGTCGTAGTATAACTCGATGACATACTCATCTACTCCAAGAATGAAGAGGAACATGCCGAACATCTAAGGCTGGTATTGATGAAACTTCGAGAGCATCGCCTTTATGCCAAATTCTCCAAGTGTGAATTTTGGTTGCCAGAAGTGACCTATCTAGGCCATGTAATCTCTGGCAAGGGTATTGCTGTCAATCCCGAGCGAGTTCAAGCCGTCCTTGATTGGACTCCACCTGAGACGGTCAAGCAAGTTCGGAGCATCCTGGGCTTAGCAAGGTATTGCCGCCGCTTCGTCGAGAATTTCTCCAAGGTTGCTAAATCTCTAACTGAACTCCTCAAGAAAGATAAAAAGTTCGAGTGGACTCCACAGTGCGAATTCAGCTTTCTCCAAGGAACTAAAAAGACGCCTGACATCTGCTCCCGTACTGGTACCACCAGATTTCTCCAAGGACTTTATTATCTATTGCGACGCCTCGCGACAAGGACTAGGTTGCATACTCATGCAAGATCGTCAGGTAATTGCCTATGCTTCACGGCAATTACATCCACATGAGGAAAATTATCCCACACATGATCTTGAGCTTGCAGCTATAGTCCATGCACTTAAAACTTGGCGACATTAGCTTCTCGGTAATCATTGCGAGATCTTCACCGATCACCAAAGTTTGAAATATATCTTCACCCAACCAGATTTGAATCTCAGGAAAAGACGTTGGGTAGAGTTGATCTCGGATTACGACTTAGGAATAACTTACACCCCGGGCAAAGCCAATGTCATGGCTGATGTGCTAAGCCGTAAGTCCTATTGTAACAACCTGATGTTACAACAAAGTCAACCACTTCTCCATGAGGAATTTCGTAAGCTTAATATTTACATTGTTGCTCGAGGATTCCTATCTACCCTGGTGGCGAAACCTACCCTTACGGATCAGATCATCAAGGCACAGAAGGTAGATCCGGGAATCTCCCGTATTAAGAGAAACATTAAGAAAGGAGTCGCGAATTGTTTCTCCATTGATTATCAAGGTGTCGTATACTTTGGAAATCGCCTAGTGGTTCCAAAGGCACGAAACCTGAGGCGGCTGATCCTTAAGGAAGCTCATGAATCCCCTCTCACCATTCATCCCTGTAGTACTAAAATGTATCAAGACCTACACCAGAGGTTTTGGTGGACTAGGATGAAGAGAGAAATCACTCAATACATTGCTAATTGCGACGTTTGTCGTCGTTTTAAAGTAGAGCATCAACGGCCTGCTGGCACCCTTCAACCTTTGGCTATTCCTGAATGGAAATGGGATAAAACCAGTATGGATTTCATCACTGGGTTTCCCAGGACCAAGAGAGGGAATAATGCCATCTTCGTCGTGATCGACCGACCTTCCAAAGTATCCCACTTTCTACCTGTTTGTGAGAGTATCACCGCTAGCCAGCTAGCCGATTTATACATCTCCCGAATAGTGTCTCTTCATGGTGTTCCATTGGAAATTAACTCAGACCGTGGGAGTCTCTTCACCTCTCAATTTTGGGAAAGTTTCCAAAATGCTATGGGAACTCGTCTCCCTTTTAGTACCGCCTTGCATCCTCAATCAAGTGGTCAAGTAGAGCGAGTCAATCAAATTCTGGAAGATATGCTCCGAGCTTCTGTCATCTCGTTCGGAATGAGTTGGGAGAAATGCCTTCCATTCGCGGAGTTTTCTTATAACAATAGTTATCAAACTAGCTTGGGCAAGGCTCCTTTCGAAGTTCTCTATGGATGAAAATGTCAAACGCCTCTTAACTGGTCAGAAACCGGGGAAAGACAACTCTTTGGCCCGGATATGATTCAGGAAGCAGAAGAGCAGGTTCGCGTTATTCGTGAGAAATTGAAAACAGCCCAATCTCGTCAAAAGAGTCAATATGATCGTAAACATAAGCCTATGACTTATGAAGTCGGCGAGAAGGCTTACCTTCGGGTTACTCCGTTAAAGGGAACCCATTGTTTCGGTAGCAAATGCAAATTGGCTCCTCGTTACATTGGACCCTTTCGCATTCTTTCCAAACGAGGAGAAGTTGCCTACCAATTGGAACTACCTTCGCATCTGTCCAGAGTTCACGATGTCTTCCACGTTTCTCAACTCAGGCGTTGCTTCGCGGATCCTATCCGTGGAGTGGACCACGAAACGCTTGATCTACAAGATAACCTCTCATATAGGGAATATCCCGTTCGTATCCTTGATCAAGCCGAGCGTACCACTCGACGCCATAACATCAAGTTTCTAAAGGTTCAATGGTCACACCATGCCGAGAAAGAAGCCACTTGGGAAAGGGAGGATCGTCTTCGACTCGAGTACCCCACCTTCTTCCCGGAGAATCCTAAATCTCGGGACAAGATTCTTTTGAGTGGGGGTGAGTTGTCACACCCTAGCTAGTTCAAGCATTAGAGTGTGCATCATGTTTAAATTCCTCTTAAATTTGAAATGGGGAAGGCAGAAACCCCCAACACCCCCCTGGAAACAACTAGGGTTTACTAAAATTATTTTCAATGAACCTGAAATGCCCTTCTAAAAATTTCACCCTCTTTGTCTTGGGTTAGAACCTCTGGCAAAATTGGTGCACAATTTTCTAGGTCAACAGAAGGTCATTGAATTAAATCATAAGTATTTGAATTTGGGCATTTAAATGCTATAAAATAATTTAAATGCTCAAATAATTCTGGAAATAAATGTTTGCTGTTGGAAATATTCTAAACAGAGCCCACAATTATTTTCAGGATTTTTGGAAACATTTTAGTATTTTTAATAAAGCCCAAGAGTTGCAGTTAAATAGAAAAAGAAAACAAATCAGAAAAAGAGAGAGAGGGAGAAGCCCACCTGGGCCTTACCTATGCTGGCCGGCCCACCTGGCCTATGCCAGTCGTCACCCACCTCTGCCAGTAGGCAGAGGCGTGTCGCTGGCGCGTGCTCCCGTGGCCACCTCCTGCTTCCACCTCCTGCTGCCTCCTCATCCCCATCCGAGCACCACGGAGACGCCCAGCACCTCCCTGCACTCCACCCCTCTCTCCCTCTCGTCTCCCTCACCCTCTCCCGCGATGGCCGAGCACGATCCTCGCCGCTGTTCGCCGTAGTTGCCACCAGAGCCACCCCCTCGCCTCCCTGACGTGCCCATGAGCTCCGCCTCCATCGTCTACACCTCCCCATCGACTCACGCAACGCCGGACGCCTCCAAGCCCCTCCCCGACGCCTTCTTCTTCCTCGGTCCGCCGAGATCGCCGGCAACGCCCCGACGACGTCCGACCTCCCCCGAGCCCGCTGAGACGCGTCCTGCAACCGCCGTGAGCTCCTCTACTGATCCCCCCTCTTCTCTGCTTCGTTTGCCCGCCGTACACGCCGCCCCCTTGCTCACTGTAGCACGCCGCCACGCGAGCTCGACTCCGGCGTCACTCCGGTGGCCTTTTGGTCAGGCGCGGGTGCTTAACGCACTCCCCGCACCTCGCAGTGCCTTGCTAGCACGTCCATTTTCCCCCTAGCTCGCTGCAGCAGCAAAATCACCAACGGCCGAGCTCCGGCCGCCGCCACGAGCTCGACTCTGGTGAGCTCGCTCCACCCCAGCTCCTCCCACTTGCCCCACTAGATGCGCGCGAGCCCCAGCTACGCGTAGGACCAAACCGCGGTCGAATTGGTCGCTGTCTCGGCCTCGCCGGCGGCTCAACGCCAGCGGGATTAACCCCGCTGACCAGGGGTTTGACCCCAGTTTGACTCTTCCTAAGACAGTGATAGGTGGGGCCGGCTCCTAACTTTTTTAGATTAGTTTAAATTAGAGCTAATCACTCTGTTAGAGGCTAATGACGTCGTTAACTAACCCTCTCTCACTAACATGTGGGCAGGGCCTAACTAACCCAGTTTAGTGCTAACTAACCAATAACTAACTCTGTTAGTTAGCTGAGAGACTGACAGAAGGGGCCCACCAGTCAGGTTTGACCTAGGCTGGCGCCTTTGACCCGCTGACGTCACAGTGACGCAGTGCTGACGCATTAATTCAATTACTGGATTTATTCTTTAATTGAAAACCCCAGAAAATAGTCAAAACTTCTAAAAATAATAGAAAATCAACCATAGCTCCAAATGCAAAGATTTATATATGAAAAATGATCAAAAAAATTCAATCTATCCATCTGTAATGGTTTCATGCATGACAAAACAAGTTAACCATGCTTTTTAAGCAAAATAATGTAATGCACTAATAAGGCCATGTTTAATGAACTAATATTTGAATCTTTGATTCAAATGAGTTCATCCCTTTCTGTTTTAGCTTGCATTAGGCCAAGACATTTTCATCTTGCCATGTCATAGCATGCATCATATTGTTGCATATTGCCATGTGTTGATTATGTTCGGTGTGACTTTCGTGGTAGGTTCTGCCTCCGAGGATAACCCCGAGTATCCGTTTGAAGGTCAATAGCCTACTACCTCTACAACAGGCAAGCAACCCATTGATCATTCCGATACAACCCATATTCCCGCTTCTGCTCTTGTTTACTGCATTAAGACAACGTGATTCAAACTGCTGTGTGCTACGGTAGCTGAACCCTTATCCTCTGCATGACCTGTCATTGCCACAGTAACTAGATGAAACCCACTAGCATGTGTAGGAGTTGATTGAGCCATGTATGTGATTCCTACCTTGCTATGCCTGCTATGCTTAGAGTTGTGTCAGGTTTGGTTCATCTGGGTGATGGGCTAGACTGATATAATTATGTCGGTAATATGAGGGATGTGTTGAACATGTTTTGGTAAAGGTATCGATGAGAGGCCATGTAGGATTACATGGTGGGTTGTTTCATTGAGGCCGTCCATAAGAACTGAGATTTGTATGTGTGATTTAAGATGCAGTTACTACCGTACATTGGGCCTGAAACCAATGGACCCTCTCGGCTTCTTAATCACCCTAGTACTCTGTCCAGGAGTTGCAAATAGTTTCTGGTGTTTGTAGGTTATGTGTTGGCGGCCGTGCGTAGCGCTAACCCTAGGGGTGGGCTATGTTGCGGTAGATACACAGTGGCATGGTGTACCGAGTCACCCGTTTGGTGTCTCGCGAACCCTGTTCACATCATTCGGGGCCGTAAGTGGAAACCTCGGCCGGACTCCCTGCGGATGGAACCTGGATAGGCGATAAACCTGTACTAGAGACTTAAGTGTTTAGGTAGGCCGTGGCCGACACCCTCGCTGGGCTTCCGCTTGAAGGTTGCCGAGTACATGTCGTGTAACCGGCGGTAAGTGGTGAAAGCGTGTATGAAGAAGTACACCCCTGCAGGGTATAAAACTATTAGAATAGCCACGTCCGCGGTAAAGGACTACTTGGTTGCCTATACAGTTCATAGACAAGTTAATGGATACTACTAAAAGACTCAAGATAAGTGTGAGTACCGAGGAAGGCCCTCTCGTAGGATGACGAGAGAGGATCCCCGGTGGAGTATTGTGTTGGTGAGTAGTGGACTCGTGTGCGAAAACTATTTTACTAGTGGAGTTCCGTAAGATAGCTTAGCAAAGAGTTAAAGCTGGCTTGCTGCAATAACCCCACCACCTTCTTGAGAATGAGCATGTATATTAGGTTCTGATGTAAGACTTGCTGAGTACCTTGTGCTCATGTTTGCTTATTTATTGTTTTCAGACGACAACACCGCCCCCTCCGATGGGTTTTATGTAGACCTTGATGTCGACGAGTGACTAGCCACCCAGGTGGTGATCCTGGCCATGGAGGGCCCTATGTAGATAGACAAGCTTCGAGAAGCCTTCTTTCTTTCTAGTGTTTGTACTCAGACTAGTTACTTCCGCATGTGCTTGAATGATTGTATGACTTGAGTGTCTAGTCATGTGACCCCTATCTATATGAACATGTTATGTATGGCTCTCGGGAGCCTTTAATTAAAGTACTTGAGTTGTAGAGTTTTGTTGTGATGCCATGTTGTATGTACTCATATCGGGCATATTGTGTGTATGATTGAAATGCTTGGTATGAGTGGGATCCGACAATCTAGTTGTTTATCCATGGCAGTCTTTCTTATGGGGAAATGTAGTCTAGTGTTCCTCGAGCCATAGTAGTCCGCTACAGCCCGGTTCACCGGAGTCCTGCTAGCCCAGCACTACTGTTCAGGACACTTGACTGGCCGGCATGTGTTTCAATTTGTTCCTATGTCTTTCCCTTCGGGGAAATGTCACGCGGTGATATCCGGAGTTCTGTTAGCCCAGTGCTACAGCCCGGACTCACTAGGTGATGACCGACATGCTCGATGTGATTCATGTATGCCTGTCTCCATAGGTCTATGCCGCTTTGGGTTCACGACTAGTCATGTCGGCCCGGGTTCTCTGTCATATGGATGCTAGCGACACTATCATATACGTGAGCCAAAAGGCGCAAACGGTCCCGGGCCATGGTAAGGCGACACCCGTGGGATACCGTGCGTGAGGCCGCAAAGTGATATGAGGTGTTACCGGCTAGATCGATGTGACTTGGAATCGGGGTCCTGACACAAGTAGCTATCAAGCACTACTGGGACGTGAAGCTTTCGCCCACTTTAACGCAATACCGCATTATGCATCTCTTACGCTTAAGATGCACGGTCCATGAGGCATCATCTCATTAAAGGGAAAACATTGAGTATTCCTCCCGCGCGGAAAACAGTGCGACTGCCTTGACAGCCCCACAATAAAGCGGCTTCACCAGCCAAAGCATCTAAACAGGTCGTCAAGACCACGAACATGGCTAGACGAGTTCGGCATAAACATACAATTGATAAAGGCTTAATAGCCGTATACCCCTGTACTAGGGGCGCCGCGCATATAAAACAAGAGACAATAAAGCTCAATTTTACCCATTTCGATTTATACTTTGTTTATTTAGTATAACTCATGTTCGGCACAATCTTTATTTAACTAAGTTCCTCTCTTTTACATATGAACACCGTGCTACACCCGTCCAGGATACGACACAACGGAGACACAGGCGCAGACGTGCAGCAGGGACCCGTTCCAAGGATTCTTTTCAGATTAAGACCCTGCGTAAACCTTTTTTTCTGTCTCTTGTTGATACACATCCCCTGGTTTCTTGGTATAACCAAGGAGGAGGCTGGCGTTTTGGCATGTGGCCACGTCAGAGTTTTGCGCGTCCCTGGACACTAGGGGCTTATTACTAAGGGAGTTATCCCGCCCGCCCTCATAAAGACCGAATACCTTAGGGAGTGTTCGGCGTCGCGAGTTTGGACTTATATTCATCAGCTTCGAATCATGTCTTTGGTCAAATGTTGGGTTTGCCCGGCTCCTGTGTTTTGCTGCCTTACGTTCCGCTCTATCGGCTAAGGCGGCACCAGGAGAACTACTGCGATTGTGCCCTGGTTCGGCCAGGCAAGCACCTCAGTAGAGAAAGCCGAAAACTGACTGTCATGATATAGCGTGAGACTGGTCAACCACTCGATAACTTACCGGAATCTTTAGGAATCCTCCGCATTAACGAAGGGCCGTTTCCCGGCCAGGCACATACGTGCCCCGAGTTCGGGCGAGCGGAGGCGCCACCAGGGGCTATATAAGTAGCCTCAATGTCAAACTCCTATGGCTAAGTGAAAGTGATAAAGCATCATAGTCCGATTGCCTAGTTCGCTGCGCTATCACCTCCTTTGTAGGACCAAGACGTTGGATCAAGTGTGAAAATGCGCCTTCTGCGAACACCCCCGCATTATGTGCGTGGCAGCTGAAGCCGACAACTGCCATCTTTCAGATTATATATACGTATATGTTAAACGGCCGCACAGGAGGTATTATAATACTTGCAGGCACAAGTATAAAAAGCTTCTACAATTTATCAAAATATTGTTTTACAATAATACATGCTATTCGAATATAGTGTCGTTCAAGCACTACGTCTCTATTAAACAAGCGTCTTGCATAACTTCCTGAAAATAGCGCTCGGCAGGTACTCGGCTTCCATCCGAGTCTAGGGATGCAACAGCGGTTGCTTCCATTTCCGCCCAGTATGTCTTGACACGGGCAAGAGCCATCCGCGCACCCTCTATGCATGCTGACCTCTTCATCACATCGATATGCGGCGCCGTACCAAGGAACTTCTGCACAAAGTTGAAATAACTTTTGGGCTCTGGCCTCTCTGGCCACATATGACTCATGACATACTTCATGGCGAGTCCGGACAACCTATTTAGCTCGGCCCATTCGGCCAAATGATCGGCTAATGACAGTGGACACTCTGGATTGTGGAACTGCGACCAGAAGAGCTTTTCCACTTCGCGATCTTCTTGATCTCGGAAGTGTTCGGCCGCATCTGCGGCACTCGCTGCTAAATCCAGATAGGTGTCCGCCATACTCCACATCTGGTCTAACGGAGCATGTTTAGGATCACAGAACATCATCCGCAGCATAAAGGGCTTTCCAGCCGCGATCTCTTCGGCCTGACGCAGCTCCTCCTTCATAGCTCCCATCGCAAAGCGAGCATCCTTGGCATCGGCAACGGCCTTCTTCAGGTCCGTCTGTTCCGCCCGATCTTCTTTTTCAAGAAGCTTACAACGGTCAGCAGCGTTCTTCAGCTTCACGGCCATCTTGGCCATTTCCTTCTTGCTTTGACAGTGAGCAGCCTGTTCGGCTTTCAGATCTTCAATTGCCTTTCCGGCAGCCGCATCACTTTTCTGGCTTGCTCCTTGGCTCAGGCAAGTTCCGCCCGAAGATTCTCCATGGTAGCAGCACCATCTGCATCATGTGCACACATTGTAAGATACTGGCATAAAGCTCCTCTTACTAGGCGCCGCCGAAGGAATTACATACCTTGTGCCTCGTCAAGCCGCTTGTTGACAAGCGCGATGTCGGCATCTGCCACATCAAGTTGCCGCTTTAGCTCGGCAAATCCATCAGGCCGGCTGGCCACCGGACACTTCGCCACCTACGTATAAAGGAGGCATATTAGACCTAGGATTATGATCCTCTGTGCGTCGTCACTTTTGACAACACACAGAGTCTTAGGGGCTACTATCTACACATGGCGCATCTTATTTATGCGCAACTGTCCAAAAAGGGTACATTATTTCGCGTACCTCAACCTGTCAATAAACTCCTGACGGCCTCGTGCAATCCGCTCTCCACGGATGAAATCCTCTCATTCACCGTATCCATCAGTGCACGGTGCTCCTCGGAGATAGATGCTCGCCCTAGCAGATCCGTCAGCTCCTCCGACCGCGCACCAGACGGCGCCGGACTCGTCCGATGGCCCTTTTCGAAGGCTGGACGTGGAGGGCTTTGGCGGGCCATATGACTACCTTCCGGCCCCGCTGGATTCGGAGAAACCCTCTGCGACGATACCTCAGGGTCGCCCGCCTCGCAAGGCGGTACGGCAGGGGGAGGCGTTCCGCTCTCCATCATCTCCGGAAGAAGATCCCCCGAAGACGAGCTCTGCTGAGAAGGGCTAAGATCCGAGCTACAAGGTAAATTTTCGATTACTTTTCTCAGATATAAAGCAGGGATTTCTCTCGTTTCTAAAAAAGAAAACTCCTCTCTACTTACGGCTCGATGGAGGGCTGATCCCCTAGAGAGCATAATTCGGCCGAAGTATCCCCCAGCACAGGACCGTCTGGCGAAGATTTCTTCCCCCGCTTTAAGGCCATGGTCTCCGGGTCTTCAGAGGCGGCCCTCTTCTTCCCCTAAGGAGACGTATTTTCGATTCCTCCCTTCCGGACAACCTCCTTTGAGGAGGCTGTAGCTTCCTTGTCCCCTCCCTCGCTTCCCTTTGAAGGCACAACCTCCAACATCCTGAATAGCACGGGACCCGGCGTGGTCTCGGGGAGGGGGGCCGGACAGCTGATTAGCTTTGCTTTCGCTATCCACTCCTGTTTAAAGGACATCTCTTTTAGGGGCAATTTTATGATAAATATACGGATAGCGAGTCCGGGCACAAGGCTACTTACTTGAGTATCCGGACGATTGCAGCTCAGACCTGCGTCCTCCGTAGAATCCGGACACACTACTTGTGGTCCGAAGAACAATTTGTACATCTCCACGGGCGTCATGCCAAGAAAATGTTGGAGAACTAAAGGTCCCTCTGTGTTGAACTCCCACAGGCGGAGGGGGCGACGTTTGCAGGGCAGAACTCAGCGAATTAACATAACCTGCGTCACCACGAACAGACTAATGTCTCTTTCTAGGAGATCTCAGATATGGCCCTGCAACAGGGCACGTCCTTTGTCGGCCCCCAGTCCAGCCCCGTATTGACCCATGACGCCAGTCGTGGCGGGGGACCCGAGCGAAAGGCAGGTGGCGCCACCCACTTGGGGACCCTGGGAGCGGTAATATAAAACCACTCTCGTTGCCATAAGCTGGACTCCTCTTGAAAAGATCCCTCGGGCCATGGAGCACCAGCATTCTTGCTTATAAAAGCACCTCCACACTCCGCGTGTCGTCCCTCGATCATCTTCAGCTCTACTTTGAAGGTCTTGAGCCATAGTCCGTAGTGAGGAGTGATACGGTGGAAGGCTTCACACATGATGATGAATGAGGAAATATGGAGGATGGACTAGGGGGCTAAGTCGTGAAATTCCAGCCCATAAATAATACATGAGCCCCCTCACGAAGGGATCCGTCGGGAAACCTAGCCCCCGAAGGAAGTGAGACATGAACACCACACTCTCACCGGGCTTGGGAGTGGGAATGACCTGCCCTTCAGCAGGCAGCCTATGCGAGATTTCACCGGTGAAGAACCTGGCCTCTCTCAACTTCAGCACGTCCTCCTCCGTGACGGAGGAGGGCATCCATTGGCCTCGAAGGTCAGAACCGGACATTGTCGAAGGTTCGAAGCGCCTGAAATCTGGAGCCTTGGGTGTTGGAACTCGAGGAGAAGGGTGAACTCGTTTGAGATTGAAAGAAAGGAGTAAGTCCTTGGTCTCTTTATTAGAGGTTGAATACCAAGGGCCTTCCCCGTGACCGTTTGGGACTCGCCTTTGATCGAGAAAATATATCAACGGGTACGGTTGGGTTACCCATGCCCGTATTGATGAGAATCCCGGAATAAGGGGACACGATCTCTGCTTTGACAAGACATGCCAAGGAAACCGCCTCACTAAACGCGCTGAGGTGGGACGGTAAAACGATTCGAATAAAGACTTGGTCGTGGTGTGATGTCACGCTACGGAATACGTCAGCAGATTAGATTTGTGTAAATATTATTCTCTCTATAGAAATATGTGTTCAAAATCTTCTATGAAGTACTTGGAGGAGGAACCCGCCTTGCAATGCCGAAGACAATCTGCGCGCCGGACTCGTCGTCATTGAAGCCCGGTTCAGGGGCTACTGAGGGAGTCCTGGATTAGGGGGTGTCCGGATAGCCGGAATATACCTTCGGCCGGACTCCTGGACTATGAAGATACAAGATTGAAGACTTTGTCCCGTGACCGGAAGGGACTTTCCTTGGCGTGGAAGGCAATCTTGGCGATACGGATATGTAGATCTCCTACCATTGTAACCGACTCTGTGTAACCCTAGCCCTCTCCGGTGTCTATATAAACCGGAGAGTATTAGTCCATAGGACGAACAACAATCATACCATAGGCTAGCTTCTAGGGTTTAGCCTCTCTGATCTCATGGTAGATCTACTGTTGTACTACCCATATCATCAATATCAATCAAGCAGGACGTAGGGTTCTACCTCCATAAGGAGGGCCCGAACCTAGGTAAAACATTGTGTCCCCTGCCTCCTGTTACCATCCGCCTAGACGCACAGTTCAGGACCCCCTACCCGAGATCCGCCGGTTTTGACATCGAGAGGCACCATTCGGTAGCGTGGCGCCGCCCCCGCCAGCATGCTGTTAGCCGACTACGCCGTCTATGCTACACCTTTTGAGAATATGCATGCTACCCAGGCGGCAGCGAAGGAACTGGATCACCTGGAGGGTGCCGAGCGACGCTGCATGATGGAGCGCGTCCAGTACCTCCTCGACACGGCCGCACAACAAGAAGCTGGCCGTCGGGTAGCGGAACCCAGCATACATGCCGAGAATCTCCCCCCCCAGGCCCCCGCCAATAACACGGCGCGACCTCCTGGAGGCCAATAGGCGGTGCCCGCGACCAAAGAGACCCAGAGCCGGCTACTAGCCGTAGCCGGACATGCATCACCATAGAGCGCGACCAAGACGGCCGAACTCGAGCAGTCGAACAGCGGGGCGATCGTCCACCTCCCCGCATAGGGAGAGGCACGTCTCCCCACTAGCTGTTGAGCACCCGACTCTCCGGGACCGGCTAGGCCCCCATGAAGGAGTCGGAGAAAACAACGGCCGCCATCGGATTGACCGACTAGCTCGATCCCTGGAAGTAGAAGAAGAAGATGCAATAGGCCCGCCTTGTTTTGGACCCCGCATTCGCGACGAGCCCTTCCCCAAAGGATTCTTGCTCCCTTGAGACACTCCCAAGTACAACGGCTCCGTGAAGCCGAAAGATTGGTTGGTTTCCTACTCAAGTGCCGTCAACATAGCAAACGGCAACAAGCGTGTTGCCGTGAAGTATGTTCCGCTGATGCTCCAGGGAACGACCCAGACATGGCTGAACAACCGCAAGCCCTACAGCATCAACAACTGGCTGGACTTCACCGAAGTATTCATCTACCACTTGACCAGCACCTGCAAGCGGCCGCCCAAGCCCCGCCAGCTCTCTCTGTGCATCCAAGGCCCGATCGAGTCCACCCGCGAGTACTTGATGCGGTGGGCCGAACTGCGCAACTCGTGCGAATGGGTGCACAAGGTGCAAGCCATAGAGTACTTCACTACCGGCTACCGGGAGGGCACCCTATTCAAGCACCGACTCCTCTGCGACAAGCCGGCTACACTCGACGAACTGCTGATCATAGCTGACAAATAGGCCACTTCCGACTCGTCCATGAAGTTGGAGCTCCGAGTGGACGTGTCTAGGAATGTGCTCCCTCCGGCTCCTCAGATGCTGGCTGGTGACAACAGTCGGCGACAATAACAGAATGACAACAAGCGTAAGGCCCAGCAGCTGGCTTCCACCAGCCGGCAAGTGGCAACAGTTGAAGATCAGCAGCCGGAGGGTTATCCCGGCCCTAAGTGTCAGAAGGGTGGCAAGCCCGCTTTGTTGCCCGCCTTCTCCTATGAGCAAACCCTTGATGATCCTTCCAAGTTTCATAGTGGTGCAAAGACATCCACCCACACCACCCGGAAGTTCCACTGGCTCACCCGAATTTCCAAGGGCGAAGGACTATCGTCTCCACCTGCCGGCCAGCCGGCTTCGCCTCCTCAGCAGCCGGCGGTCTGCCATGTTGCCGCAATCCAAGATGAGTTCCCCGAAGAACAGATCCTATGTCGTCTTCACCAGTATGGTCGACGACAGGCACAACCAACATCAGCAGCACCGCGAGGTGAATTCTGTGAGTTCCGAAGCCCCAGACTTCATGCACTAGTTCAAAAGGCCGAGAGCCAATCTACTTCGAGGTGGTTGACCTAGAGAGCCCCTACCGTGTGCTCCTTGGGCAGCTACCTCTAGCCAAGTTCATGGTGGTGCCGCACTATGTCTACCTAAAGATGAAGATGCCGGGAACCAAGGGCATTATCACTATAGCCGGCAACTACAAGAAGTCGACCGCTTATGCTACTGCTAACAGCTGGCTGGCTGAGTCCCTTGTGATTGCTGCCGAGAAGAAGCTCTGTCGGTGTTCTGGGAACGGGGGTCCCCAGACTTGCCTACCTGTGGCCTGCGACGTGGCTCAAAGGGGGGCCCAGCGTGCCCATCTTCATCAACACAGACCCAAGAACCTCGTGATGGGCCAAGCCTCGCGGGGCGGACGACATAGAGCTTCCTCAGGCACGGCCTCATCAAGCTGGCTCGCAAGGAGGTGGAGAGATCAAGGCAGGGTACCTCACGAGGTGCCCGTGATGCAAGCCATGATGACCAAGGGTGCCAGGCGGGCGCCAGCCCGCGCAGTGTCCTCCTTTCCTCTTTGGTGCAAAGGGAGCAAGCGCAGGCCAGAGCATCAAGCAAAGGCACCCGTTTCGGTGCAACAAGACCAAGACCAGCCCAATGGCAGGGAGGAAGTCATTGTGGATCCCAAGCTAGCGTCACTACCAGAGCCTTTGGCAGGCCAGGACCAACTTTAGTCAGGATAAGTGTACTCGATCTTCCCCTTCAAAATGGCCCATTGTTGGCGCCCTTCCCGCTCAATATTTTGGAAGAGGCCCAGGGCCTTTGCCTATAAATAGGACTAGCCACCCCCAGGGGATGAAAGGAGACGAAGGGGAGGAGAAGAGATCATCAGGATAGAGAGAGAGATCAGATCAACGAGATAAGATCAGATCGGCAAGAGAGAGAGAGAAGGGTGACTGAACTCCTCCTAGCAGTTCGTCACTGCAGCCAAGAACAGACCCTCGCGAGGCTGTTCTTCCTTGTATTGTTCATCGTCATCATCCCAAGAGGCAATCCACCACACCACACACTGGAGTAGGGTATTACACCACAATGGTGGCCCGAACCAGTATAAACCCTGTGTCTCTTGTGTTGTTCTTTCCATAGCTTAGATCTTAGCGAGGCGGTGGGGTGCAGGTAGGTAGAAGGCGAAATCTCCGCGCGCACCCCATTGTTTGAACCTCAAGGGTCTGCCGGAACCCGAAACACGACATTTGGCGTGCCAGGTAGGGGTGCACCGAAATCCACCTTCTACCGCTTCGTGTCCCGTCGCGTCGTCATCACCATGTCCGGCGACCAGGCGGGCAACCCAGATCCTTGGGCGGCGTGGCCCGCCCGCGCAGAGCCGCTCGCCTCGGGCGACCCCGTGCCCCAGGCAGCTCGCAGTCTACAGGGCGCTGCGGGCCGCGGGCGACGCGGACAAGCTTCGACAGCTCTCAAACCGCGGCAGGCGCGGTCGGCAGCAAGGGCCTCCAATCACGCCGCGGCCACGACACCGTACACCCGCCGGGAGCAGGCGAACTCGAGGGCCGCGCTCACGGCGGCCCGAGAGCTGCTGCAGTGCAGGCTGCTGGAGGGCGGCCGCGACGTGTTCGGACCGGGTCTCGCCGTAGCAGTCGGACCGGGTCTTCTCCTTCTCGGCCCAGTTCGAGTGAGAAGTCTCGAACTCGGCCTGAAGGTTGGCTTCACTCTCCTTCAGCTTCTGGAGCTCCGCCTTGTGCCGCTCCGCTTGGTCTGCCAGCTCCTTGGCCAGGCAGTCGCATTCCTTGGCCGCCTGGCTGTGCTCCTCCTCCTTGGCATGGAGCACAGTCTCTCTCGCGCCCAGCCTCTTCCGCCGATCTACGATGGCCTCTGCCAAGACGTAGAAGAATAAGAACATCAGCACCAAAGAAATATAGTTGCTAGGAGATCCGGTCCGACTGCTCAGCAGTTGGCCCGAATCTCGGGGGCTACACCCAGCGTGTGCGCTGACGCGCCCCCGTGAGGAGAAAGATAGAGCACTTACTCTCCAGTGATGTCTGCCTATCACATACACACGCACTTTCCATATCCTACTTTCTGTATCCATGCCTCGTGTCTCTCATACGGTCCCACACACGTGTAATCTCTCGCCCTCATCGATCTCACAATCACACACTCCTCCCCTTATCTAGTGAGTAGGCCTCTCGCACCACCTCCTAGCTCCATTCCCTCTGTCTATCCGTCTCTCTGGGCCTTATTTGCCTCATACAAATGGATGTACACCAACTGATCTCCCGCTATACATATAGCTAGCTAGGTCATTTATAACTCATTTTCCCCACGCGCCGATCAATCTACCTCATTAGTTATGTCTCTCCCTTCCTCCGACATACAACAATTGATCTAGCGATGTAGTAAGGTCTACTTACCAAACACATGGTCCTCTTTCATCATCCATGCATGCCTCCCGACACATGTATCGCGCACATGCACACATAGAAACACATCCCCAATCTTCTTGATAATATTGCAGTTGTACCCTCAGTTTGTCTAGTAGGCCTCTCCCACCATCTTCGAGAAGCAACTCCACCACCCCTCCAGCACTCTATCCTTCTCTCCCCCCCTCTCTCTCCCTCTCTCCCTCTCTCTATCCCAACCTATTTCCCATCCTTCACTTATGTATGGATGTCGACCAATCTCCCTCAAGACATAGCTGGGTCTCTCCTTCTCAGCACATATACGAGTCGATCTACCTCTCTAGTTAGGTCACTGCCTCCCCCCCCACACACCGAGACATCGAGCACTCTAGTCATGTCTCCCTACCATACACAACTTGCCCTGTGTACTCTCACATTCCGGTAGGTCAGTCGCCCTATATCTTTGACTTGCACACACACATTTTTTATGGTTCTCTTCATCAATCTCGCACCCACACACTTGATCCTCTCTTTGACTCTATCGATATCTATGACCCCTCTCTCTCTTCTCGTGGATCGCCCCTCTATATATGATATAGATAGGCCTCTATTTCACACACATTGCATGTGTCAGATTTTTGTTTGAGATATCATCGACACATATTCCCACAAATATATTCATGAAATCACCCCCTAACAAAAAAACACTCACGAATGCACATGCCATCTGTCTAGGTTTGTATCTCTCTCACACACACCCATGTAGGTGGGGGACGTGCACGAAGAGAAGAGGTTCACGCACAGCGCACGTACTCTCGTCTCTTTCCCAACCACAATCGCGTGGGTACACGGTGGAGCTCATTTCTGTATGAAAAGGCAGCCCACGTGGTAATTTGACAGGTGTACTGGTTGTCCACTTGATGGGGTATCATGTACCACTGGTGAACAGACAAATTGCGACTTGACGTGTTATTTGAAAAAATAGGCAAACCATGAGGGGCCTACCTTAGAGGCAAGGATCCATACACTGGAGATTCTCTTTACGTATTACTTTTGATGTGTCCCGTCAACTCGCAGAATGAGGAGTAGCTTGCTTAGTACGCCCTCTCCCCCGCCCACGAGTGTGGTGACTCATAGAGTCGCAGGACGAGGAGAAGCTTGCTTACTCTGCCTACGCTCGCTCCCTCGCCCAAGCGCGCGGTGGCTCGCAGGACAAGGAGAAAATTTTAAGAAATGTAGCAATTGTTGGACCAAAGTGTTAACTGAACATTACATTTCAGAGGACCAAACTGTTAACTGAACATCAGATTGCATATTAACATTACAGGGGACAAATCACTAGAAGGCACTGGCGGTGGCCTCGAAAAAACATCACGAACTATATTTTAAAGTAGACAATCGCGTGGTCGTGTCAACGGTGGCCTCGAAGATGAGGTGCTCCTGCAAGATCTGGCGGTCGACACGCATGGCAGCCATAGCTACCTCTTTCGAGCATGCGGCCGCATGCTACTCAGCTCCATGTTATACAATGTATAAAATGGTTGTGGGTGGCGCTTAATTGGAGGAGGGGCGTGATTTCGGTGGAAGGTGTCGCTCCGTCAGTCAGGGCATGTGGGACGGGAAGGGAGGAGGATGGTGTGGGTGGGCTATGGATTACCTGACCATGTCGACAAGGCTGCACAGCAAGAAGAAGGGTTGGCGGCGAGGAGGCCGCGCAGCAAGATGACGGTCGGCGGCGAGGAGGCCGCGCAGCAAGAATAAGGGTCGCCAGCGAGGAGGCGGCATTGCAAGAAGAAGTGTCGCCGATGAGGATGCGGCACTGCAAGAAGAAGGGTCGCTGGCGAGGAGGCTGAGCTGCCAATAAGCAGCAGTGAAGGTTTGAACTTGGAAAGCAAGGAGGAATAGTGTAAATGTGGCTTTTGGTTGGTGGGAGGGGGCAGGGAGATGTGGATTTTGGCACGCAAGTCTGGTTCAAGAGGGGGCGGTGGACTGTAGACGATGAAGCTTCCTGCTTAAGCCAGACAAGACTATGCCCCAAGATATTTTATATCGCATCCCGCATGATTCTTTCTAGTAAACTGTTTGTGGTATACCAAATTTTTTCATTATGTTTTGAAAGAAAAAATGGTGTTACGGAGGGAAAGGATGGTGTTTTAATTGCTAGAACATTTACGTACAGTGAACATGCAACTAGTAAATGAGTGTCATGTTTAAATTTGGAATTATTCCGGGTTTGTTTGGCATTTTTATGCATTAATTGAGTTTCTAGGCATTTAATGTGCATAATTCAAATTTGAACTACAAGCACATGCTCCAATGCACCAAAGTTTCCTAAAAAATCACATGTGTGTCTTTTGATGAATTTATAGGTCCCATGCAAGAAATTGGAATAAAATTCAAACATCTGGGCGTCGTGGCTCAGCCGGAATGATTGAGAACCCTGGTTTTTTACTTCCTATAAATCCAAAACATGGCTAAAAATCATGAAACTTGGCATGGTGTCATGACATGACACTAACATGTTGCGGTAATTTTTTTGGCCAAATTGGGACAAGCTTTGGTGTAAGCTTCTTGCAAACCGGAGCTTTCCTCAAGAAGGCTCCTGGTTTCGACAGGCAACGTGTCACCTCCGTGTGTGAAACGACATACCTACACTGCCTTGTCCCACCATAATTTTTGTACACTGGAAGATTAGACCAATTAGAAGTATCGTGCTAAATTTTGGAATGATTCCGTGTTCAGTAGGCCTTTTTTATACATTAATTGAGTTTCTGCATATTTAATGTGCATAATTCAAATTTGAAGTACAAGCACTGGCGCCAATGCACCAAAGTTGATTGAAAAATCTCATGTGTGTCCTTGGGTGAATTTTTAGGTCCCATGCAAGAGATGGGAGTGAAATTCAAACATCTGGGAGTCGTGGCTTGGCCGGAAAGATTGAGAAACTTGGTTTTTTAACTCATGTAAATCCAAAAGACGCCTAAAAATCATGAAACTTGTATGGTGTCATGACATGGTACCAACATGCGGCGGAAATTTCTTTGGACGAATTGGGACAAGATTTGGTGTAAGCTTCTTGCAAACTGGACCTTCCCTCAAGAAGGCTCGTGGTTCCGAGAGGAAATGTGTCACCTTCGTGTGCGAAACGACATACGTACACTGCCTTCTCCCGCCTTAATTTTTTTACACAGCCAGATTAGACAAAATAGGAGTACCGTGCTAAATTTTGGAATTATTCCGCATTCGTTTGGCCTTCTTTATAAATTAGTTGAGTTTCAGGGCACTTAATGTGCATAATTCAAATTTGAACTACAAGCACAGGCTTCAGTGCACCAAAGTTGTTTGAAAAATCACATGTGTGTCCTTGGGTGAATTTCTAGGCCCCATGCAAGAGATGGGAGTGAAATTCAAACATCTGGGCGTCGTGGCTCGGCCGAAAAGATTTAGAAACTTGGTTTTTTAATTACAGCAATTCCAAAACACGCCGGAAAATCATCAAACTTACCATGGTGTCATGAAATGGCACCAACATGCTACGGTAATTTCTTTGGCCGAATTGGGACAAGCTTTGGTGTAAGGTTCTTGCAAACCCAACCTTCCCTCAAGAAGGCTCGTGGTTCTGAGAGGGAACGTGTCATCTCTGTGTGGGAAACGACATACATACACTGCCTTCTCCCGCCTTAATTTTTTTACACAGCCAGATTAGACCAGATAGAAATACCGTGCTAAATTTTGGAATTATTCCGGTTTTATTTGGCCTTTTTTATACATTAGTTGAGCTTCTACGCATTTAATGTGCATAATTCAAATTTGAACTGCAAGCACGTTCTCCAATGCACCAAAGTCGTTTGAAAAATCACATGTGTGTCCTTGGGTGAATTTCTAGGTCCCATGCAAGTGATGGGAGTGAAATTCAAACATCTGGGCGTCGTGGCTCATCCGGAAAGATTGAGAAACTTGGTTTTTTAATTCCTATAATTCCAAAACACGCCTGAAAATCATGAAACTTGGCATGGTGTCTTCACATGGCACCAACATGTTGCGGTAATTTCTTTGGCCGAATTGGGACAAGCTTTAGTGTAAGCTTCTTGCAAACCGGAGCTTCCCTCAAGAAGGCTCGTCGTTCCGAGAGGGAACGTGTCACCTCCGTGTGCGAAAGGACATACGTACACTACCTTCTCCCGCCTTAATTTTTTTACACATCCAGATTAGACCAAATAGAAGTACCATGCTAAATTTTGGAATTATTCTAGGTTCATTTGTCCTTTTATACATTAATTGAGTTTCTCGGCATTTAAAGTGCATAATCCAAATTTGCAGTACAAGCACATGCTCCAGTGCACCAAAGTTGTTTGAAAAATCACATGTGTGCCCTTGGGTGAATTTCTAGGTACCATGCAAGAGATGTGAGTGAAATTCAAACATCCGGGCGTCGTGGCTCGGCCGGCAAGATTGTGAAACTTGGTTTTTTAATTCCTGTAATTCCAAAACACGCCTAAAAATCATGAAACTGGCATGGTCTCATGATATGGCACAAACATGTTGTGGTAATTTTTTTGGCCGAATTGGGACAAGCTTTGGTGTAAGCTTCTTGCAAACCGGTGCTTCCCTCCAGAAGGCTCGTGGTTCCGACAGGGAACGTGTCACCACCGTGTGCGGAAGGACATACGTACATTGCCTTCTCCCGCCTTAATTTTTTACACGGCCAGATTAGACCAAATAGAAGTATCGTGCTAAATTTTGGAATTATTCTGTGTTCATTTGACCTTTTTATACATTAATTGAGTTTCTGGGCATTTAATGTGCATAATCAAATTTGAACTACAACCACAAACTCTAGTGCACCAAAGTTGTTTGAAAAATCACAGGTGTGTCCTTGGGCGAATTTCTAGATCCCATGCAAGAGATGTGAGTGAAATTCAAACATCTGGGCGTCGTGGCTTGGCCAGAAAGATTGGGAAACTTGGTTTTTTAATTCCTGTAATTCCAAAACACGCATGAAAATCATGAAACTTTGCATGGTCTCATGACATGGCACCAACATGTTGTGGTAATTTTTCTGTCCGATTTGCGAAGGTGCACACATTAACAATCAACAAAGTAATTTTGGAACAAATGTTGTCACGTTACAAATCGGAAACACAAGTATTATTGAAACCATGGGTGTTCGCCTTACCAATTACATGCGGCCACGCGTCCACTTTTTTTATTGGCTAGGATGTGTCGTGCGGGGTAGCTATTTGAGTACGGGAGGCGTACGATCAGACCCCTGCGCGTGCTCATCGGGAGGAGAGCCCTTTGGCCGCTACCCGCCGCGCACCACCCTCCCAACGTCTCCATTAATGGTGCCCGAGCACCTGTTTTATGGAGTGGCTATATGTCTCACTGGACTGAGATTTAAGAGAGAAACATGAAAATCTAAAAAAATGTTTTGCACGGATCTTGATGTAAGATCCGACGAACCTATGTAGCATCGACAGTGACTTATAGCAAGCATGATGAATATAAGGACGATGACATTGGATAATAATTGTCTTACATATTTATAAAAATAAATTAAAAAGCCACATGTGGCAACACCCGAAATACACAAGGGCAAAATAAGAAGGAATACAACGATCTGGCTCGCTGATCTCTACTTTCTTAATGTGTTGCTGCAGGCTGCGGGAACTAGTCTCCGCGGCGAGCGGCGACGAGCTCTTTCTTGTCCTCAAGATACTGCTTGAGAGCATCCGCAGATTCCTCCACCAGCCTTCTGCGCTCGATGCGCAGCATGGCATTCTCGTTCATAAGTTTCTCGACGATGACACCGGTCCTCTTCAACAAGGCAGTGGTATGTTCCTGCTGCTCCGCACTTCCGACGATCTTCACCCTTAGCAGGTCACGCTCGACCCAAAGCTTCACATTGCTCTCATTTAGTTGCCGGATGATGTTGGTAGACTGTACAAATGAGGTTTTCAGGTCATCCTGCAACTTCGGCCACCTGGAGATCTGATCCATCTGCCTAAGGACGAGGGCACGCATGCACCTGTAAGAGTCGTCGCCTGCCGGCAAGACATTTTCCCAAGCCACCGCGACACGGGAGGACATCTCTGCTGCATTCGCGGCGCGGCGGGATATCTCTTCTGCTTCCGCGGCGCGGTCGGACCAGTCTGCTGCATCGACAGCGCAATGGGTCCTCCGTGCTACTTCGGCGGTGCGACGGGACCTCTCTGCTGCTACAGCCGTGCGACAGGACATGTTGGCTACTTTCGTGGCGAGGAGGGACATATCTCATGATTCCGCTTCCAGGCTCGCCTCTCCCTGGTGGCAATCTCTCGACCCAGAGCTCATGTTGGCCATGGTGGACACAAGGGAACGATGATGAATGACTTGTTTGTTTTGACTTTTTGTGGAGTTGAGGAGGAATATGCAATCATCTTGGAGTAGTAGTATTTATAACCGCGTAGTAATACGCTCCTAAGGGGAAACCGTTTAGGTTTTGATCGGTGTGAACAGGTTTGTAATTCGAAATGTGACGGGACGCGGCCTCCCTGTTCTTCTAAAAAAATTGTGACGGGACGCATGCTCAAAATTTACTAACGGTTATAAGTGTGGCACTATTCCCGGAAGGCTTAACGTGGGGACGTACACCTTCTCGGCCGCATACATGTCGTTTGCACCATATGGTGCAACGCAATAGGCAATTTCAGCACAAATCTTGTTCCAACAATCGTGCGCGCTCATTATTACCATCGCGCATGCTTCTTTTAATTAGAATGGGTGTGCCCGTCTAGCACACACGTTGATCTATCTAACTGTTTCAGTTTTTTGTGGCTAATCGCAAGCAGTTAATCCATGTGAAGTGTATGCCATCAATCACAGACACTTTGATCTGACTTACCCGTTTTGTAATGCCCCGGACACTCCGGCCGGTGGTCGTTACTCCTGGCGGGATCTAGACTGGCCCCATAGATCAATACTAGTCTTTTCTACGCACTTTGTCCTCACTCATGCGCACCCAGGAGCAACTTCCCGGTCGGTCACCCATCCTGACACTACTCCAAGCTGAGCACGCTTAACTTTGGAGTTCTGTCCGAATGGGCTCCCGGAAAAGAAGGAATTCCTTATTGATATGAGTAGTCTATCATCCCTAATATGCCAGGCCGTCACACCTTTCTGTTCTGTTGCCTAATCGCAAATAGATAATTCTTCTGAAGCATATGCCCTCAATCACACACACCTTGATCTGGCTGACCGTTTCTTTTGTGTTGCCTAATCACAAACAGTCCATCCGAGTGAAACGTATGCTGTATATCGCACACACCTTCATTTGGCCGACCGTTTCTTTTGTATTTCCTAATCACAAACAATTCATCCGAGTGAACCGTATGTTGTACATCGCACACACCTTCATCTGACTTCCCGTTTCTTTTGTGCCTCATCCAAAACGTTTAATTGAACTGAACCATATGCCCTAAATCACACATGCAACTAAAATCTGAACAATGTTTGATGCATCCTCCATCGCAAATGTTTTGCATCTTTTTTGATGGTTTTTTACACCACTATTTGCGATTATGGCATCGAACACAGTTTCGTCGAAGGGTCTTTGATTTAGCAGCATCTGACAGTAGTGAAGCTTTGATGTGATATCTCTCTCCCCCTTTGACATCAATTTCCATGAAGGGATGTTCCGGAATGTGAGTCAAAATAGGTTTGGTCCTTGAGTCACAGAGCAAAGTAGCATATAGAGTGTGATGCTGGTAGAGGACAAGAATCATTCAGTGGAGCTGGAGTAAAAATGCAGGATGCAAGTGCCAAATTGTCTTCATTGTAGTGAAATCGGTTACACGGATTTGTATTATTCAGTGGCGCCGAAATGGTTCGGTTTGACCGAAAGTAGCAATTCGGTGTGTCCGAGTTCAACACAGAGACAACATTTTGTCACCTCAGCTCACTAGCGAAATAAGATCTCACAAAGATTTGCAACGAATTAACTGAAAGATTTGCAATGAATTGGATGCAGGGAATGCAGAACAAAACAAAGAAAAGAAGAACTAGATGAAGTTTTTTTGAAATAGGAGGGGGAACAAATATGCAAGATACAAATGCAAGAACACTGAGAGATACTAGAGAACTTTATCTAGAATTGACGGCGACAAAGTAACCTACGTTAGAGTATATTGATTGAGGAGTCAAGTGGGAACACTTGATCGTAGGTCATACTCATCCTTTAAGCTCAAAATGGGGTTACCATTTTTTGTTTAAGCATTTGATGTATTCTCATCTTGTTGAGTTGCTTTGACCCATGACTTAGGGTAAAGCTTCTCTAAGATGGAATAACATACCTTGGGTGGTGGTGTTGAACTTGATCATGTAGTTGAACTTGTGTGGGATGCTCAAGGTTGATGTAGCTCATCTATGATTGGGAGCACCACTCGTAGTTTGAGTTCATCTACCTACATGGGTTAGTCTAGCAAGGAAGAGCACTTGTGTATCCAAATTGAGAATCATGAATTTGATACCAAATGAAATTTGATATATATACATGGTCAAAGGATATATTGAAAGGTTTCATGATTCCTTGTCTGCAACCACCATATTGTAGAGGCTTGGTGATGTAGAGATGGCTCAATATGTGAGCGATTTGCAATCTCATAGATTTTAATTCATCCAAGTACCTACAAGGGTGAGATAGCATGCAAGGGTGCAAGTATATCTAAGACATATGATCATCATCATAAGAGAAACATCAAGGATTAGTCAAGGGCTCATGCCTTGCATATATCGAAATGGAGTTTCTACTCGAAGTCTGAAGCATCAATGATGTTCAATTCACCTCTCTAACGGCAAAATACTTTCTCATCGAGTAGTTTGGTGAATATATCCTCCAATTGCTTATCGGTATGAACATGCTTAAGATCAATGTCCCCTTTTGGCAACATGATCTCAAATTAAATGATGACGAACCTCAATATGCTTAGTTCGAGAATGTTGCATGGGATTATGAGCAATCTTAATATCACTTCCATTGTCACAAAGAAATGGAACATGTTTCACATAGATCCCATAATCTCTAAGAGTTTGGGTCATCCAAGAGTAATTGAGTACAACATGAACCGGCGGTAATGTATTACGCTTCGGCAGTGGATAAGGATACAGAGTTTTGTTTCTTGGAGGACCAAGACACAAGAGATCTACGAAGAAATTTACAAGTACCCAAAGTGGACTTTCTATCAACCTTGTCACCGGCATAGTCTGAGTCGGAATAGCAAAGAAGATCAAAAGAGGACCTCTTAGGATACAAAGTGCCAAAATTTGGTGTATGGATTAAGTATCTCACTATCCTTTTCACAGCCTTAAGATGACAATCTTTGGGTGCCGCTTGATATCATGCACACATGCACACACTTAGCATAATATCAGGACGGGAGGCACATAGATATAACAATGAACCAATCATAGAGCGATAAACCTTTTGGTCAACTTGTTTGCCATCCTTGGTTAAGTCAAGATGTCCACTAGTAGGCATGGGAGTTTTCATACCTTTGCTTTCTTGCATGTTGAACTTCTTGAATAAGTCCTTGGTGTACTTTGTTTGAGAAACAAAGGTGCCTTCCTTGGTTTGCTAGATTTGCAACCCAAGAAAGAACTTGAGTTCATTCATCATAGACATCTCAAACTCTCCGACATTAGCTTTCCAAACTTTTAACTATAATGAGGGTTAGTTGAACCAAATATGATATCATCAACATAAATTTGGCACACAAATAATTCACCATTAACCCTTTTATTAAAAATAGTAGAATCAATCTTTCCAATATCAAAGCCTTTTTCAATAAGGAACTTGGTCAAGCATTTATACCACACTCTAGGAGCTTGTTTAAGACCATAAAGAGCTTTTGAAGTTTGTACACATGATCGGGTTTCTTAGGATTAACAAAGTCAGGAGGTTGTTTAACCTAAACTTCCTCCTCAATTTATCCATTTAGAAAAGAACTTTTAATGTCTATTTGGTACAAGGTGATATCATGGTGATTAGCATAGGCAAGTAAGATGCGGATGGACTCAAGTCTAGCAACGGGGGCATAGTCTAACCATAGCCCATACCTTCGACTTGAGTGTAGCCTTGGGCGATGAGACATGCTTTCGGAATGACTTTTCCATCTTTGTCTTGCTTGCTACGAAACACCCATTTGGTACTGATGATGGTGTGGTTGTTGTCGGGCTTCTCGACCAATGTCCACACTTGGTTCCTCTCAAAGTTGGATAGCTCTTCGTGCATCGTTTATCCAATGCTTATTCAACCTTCGTAGGTTCAATGCTAGAGATTAATGAATAATGTTCACAAAAATTAGCAAAACGAGTTTTAGAGCGAGTGATTCTCCCAGTTTGAATATCGTTGAAGATTTGTTCAACGGGATGGCTCATGAAACTCTTGCTCAAACTCGTGGGAGCTTTTGTTTGGGTCGGGGTGGAGCATCTTCTTCATCATCTCATTTTTCTTCTTGGCCTACTTCGTTGTTGACGTTGTCGTTCTCTTGTCGAGGTGGAGAAGGAGGATGATGAGGTTCATCTTGGTGTACTTCCTTGTTTTCTTCATCTTGGCGTGTTCCACTTGTGGATGCTTCCATGTCAACTCTTGGTTTACCTTGTCGTGAGGTAGAAGCTTCCACTAGGGCAGACGAGGTACTCTCCTTCACCTCCGTTTGACGAATCTTGCCAATAGACATGTCTTGGATTGCTTCCGAAGGGTCTTTGTCTCCTACATCAATTGGCAATTGCTCTACTTGCGAGCCGTTAGATTCATCAAAATTCACATCCACTGTCTCTTCAACCCTTCAGGTGAAATTGTTGTAGACACGGTAAGTGTGAGAGTTTGAGCCATAACCAAGTAGGAAACCCTCATGAGATTTAGGAGCAAATTTAGAATGACGATGCTTGTCTAGAATGTAGCACTTTGAGCCGAATACTCAAAAGTATCCAACTTGGGGTTTGTTACCGGTAAGAAGCTCATATGCCATCTTGCCGAGCAGCTTGTGAAGATACAAGTGATTGGTTGCATGACAAGCTATCTCAATCGCTTCCGCCCAAAAGTGTCTTGGCATCTTGTACTCATCAAGCATCGTTCTCGCCATCTCAATAAGAGTCCGGCTCTTCCTCTCATGAACTCCATTTTGTTGAGGTGTGTACGTAGCTGAGAACTCGTGTGAAATCCCTTCTTCGTCGAGAAAGGTATCCACATTTGCATTCTTGAACTCCGTTCCATTGTCGCTTCGAACCTTCTTGATCTTCACTTCAAATTGATTTCGGGCCTTCCTAGTGAAGTTCTTGAAGATCTTTTGAACCTGCGATTTATCATCAAGAAAGAACACCCACGTAAATCTTGAAAAATCATCGACTATGACCAGACCAAATGAGTTACCACCGAGACTTTTGTAGACATTGGGACCAAAGAGATCCATATGAAGTAGCTCGAGCGGTCTTCTCATGGTCATACTGTTCTTCACGGGATGACTTCGTCCAACTTGTTTTCCTGCTTGACAAGCACTGCATAATCTATCCTTGTCAAATATAACATCTTTTACTCCAAGGATATGATCACCTTTAGTTAGTTATCAAATTTGGCATGCCCACATGACCTAACCTTCTATGCCACAACCAACCTTTAGAAGATTTAGCAATTAAGCAAGTACTAGGTTCAGCCTTTTTAGTGAAATCAACAATGTAAACCGCTCCTCTATGTAAACCGGAAAGCACTATATTGTGGTTATCTCTACGAAAGACTTGGCAATCTACTTCAGTAAATAGGACATTGAGACCAAAGTCAGCAAGTCTAGATACAGAGAGTAAGTTGTAGCCAAGAGATTCAACGAGCATAACATTTTGTATGGAGCTATAATGTGAGATGGCCACCTTAACAGGGCCAACCACCTTACCCTTTGAGTTGTCACCAAAAGTGACATATTTTCAAGGGTTGTTGTTTTCAGCAAGCTCACGAAACATATCCTTGTCTCTGGTCATGTGATCGGCACATACACTATCAAGAACCCATTCCTTTCCTCCAGCCATGTAGCCGCGAAGATTAGCCATAAGACCAAAGTGTCTCATAGACTCATCGTGATCAAAGTCACTATCATCATCCTCATCATAGTATCCATGTTCAACATCGTCTTGTTATGGATCAATTCCCAGAGAGGGTAATTCATTAGATAAATGGTCGTCACAGTAGTCATCTTTATGAATTCTAATGGCTTCAGAGATGATATTGCTAATGATTCCAACATCTCCTTTGGCACACGTAAGATTAGTAATCTCAAATAGACAGTCGCGAAATTTGGGATCATTGGAACTCATCTTACTCAAAGCAGTAGACTTATGCAGAATTTCATCCAAGTTTTGCAATGAATAGTTTGGAAATCATTCCTGAAGAAATCTCCATATGGTGTAGCACAATCAAGAGCAGGAAAGATAGGAATCAAGTTTCTAGGCAATCCTCTAGTGATTAAATTGACAGTTCTAAGATTACGGATCAAGTCAAAGACTCATCAAGGGTAGGATGCAAAAGGATCAACCTGAGGTGCACAAGGGCTAGTAATGTACTTGTTCAAAATATATTCATTGAAAATCTCAAGCATCTCAATTTTTCACTCATGAAAGAACTCTCCATCAAGTATAGGCACTCCTCATCTAAGACTCGCCAACGTAGACTCATCCATCTTCCTCCAAAGGTGTTTAAACCAAAGAAATGGAGACCAATGCTGTTATACCAATTGAAAGGATCGAGAAGAGGTGTCTAGAGGGGGGTGAATAGAATCTTAGCAAAGAAAAGTAGAATTTTTAATTTCTACAAGTTAAGGTGGAGTTTTAGCACAAGTTTAACCATTCACAATACATTTGAAGCAAGCATGTGAAGAGTATATGAGCAGCGGAAAGTAAAGCATGCAACTTGCAATAAAGTAAAGGGATGGGATTGGAGTGTGAAAACGCAATTGGAGACACGGAGATTTTTGGCATGGTTCCGAGAGGTGGTGCTATCGTACATCCACGTTGATGGAGACTTCAACCCATGAAGGGTAACGGTTGCGCGAGTCCACAGAGGGCTCCACGCACGAAGCGTCCACGAAGAAGCAACCTTGTCTATCCAACCATGGCCATTTCCCACGAAGGACTTGCCTCACTAGGGTTGATGTTCACAAAGTAGGCGATCTCCTTGCCCGTACAAACTCCTTGGTTCAACTCCACAATCTTGTCGGAGGCTTCCAAGTGACACCTAACCAATCTAGGAGACACCACTGTCCAAAAGGTAATAAATGGTGTGTTGATGATGAACTCCTTGGTTTTGTGCTTCAAATGATAGTCTCCCCAACACTCAACTCTCTCTCACAGATTTGGATTTGGTGGAAAGATGATTTGAGCGGAAATTTGGGGAAGGCTAGAGATCAAGATTCATATGGTTGGAATGGAATATCTTGGTCTCAACACATGAGTAGGTGGTTCTCTCTCAGAAAATGAATGCTGGAAGTGTAGGAACGTTCCGATGGCTAGACTTACTAATGAAGGAAGGGTGGAAGGGTATATATAGCCTCCACACAAAATCTAACTGTTCCACACAATTTACCAAACTCTATGGGACTGAATCAGAAAACTCGGTCATACCAATTTAGTTCAAAATATGAGCATTAGGCTTTTCAGTGGGACCGGTATGATCAACTCGGTGGGACCGGTGTGCTAGGGTTAGGGTAAAACCTCATCTCGATTTGGCCGATTACACAAACTCGGTGGGATTGATTTTGGTAATAAGCAAAATAGAGAGATGGTCAAGAAAACTCGGTGGGACCGATTGCTTATCTCGATGAGACCGAAATAATTGCAACAGGTAACAGAGAGTTTGCAAGCCCATCTCGATGAGACCGAGAGCACATCGGTGAGACAAAATTGATTAGGGCTTTTGGCAGTGGCTATGTCAAGTGAACTCGGTGGCGCCGGATAGAACATGTCGGTGGGGCCGAGTTTGACTTTTGGTTTGGGACATATATGAGAAAGTGGTTGAGGGCTTTGGAGCATATCACTAAGCACTTTGCGCAAGCAAGCCATTAAGCAACACCTCATCTTCTTTTAATAGTATTGGCTTTCCTATGGACTCAATGTGATCTTGGATCACTAAAATGAGAATGTAGAGTCTTGAGCTTGAGCCAATCCTTTGTTCTTAGCATCTTAAAGGGGTTCCATATCCTCTTGTCCACTCCACTCCATTTGTTGAACTTGTCTGAAATATACTAGATAAAAATATTAGTCAAACAAGAGATATGTTTACATTAATTACCAAAATGACCCAGGGAGCACTTGTGCTTTCACCCGAGGAACAAGAGACACAAGGGTTTATACTGGTTCGGGGCATCTTGCGGTGTAATACCCTACTCCAGTGTGGTGTTGGTGGATTGCCTCGTGGGATAAGGATGAACTACTACAATGGATGAAACAGCCTAAGGAGGAGAGGTGTTCTTGAGCTAGGTGAGCTGTGGATGTGAGGATGGAATGGATCCGATCCAAGATGAGTCTCCCGTGCCTATGGTGGTGGCTAGTCCTATTTATAGTGGCCTTGGTCCTCTTCACAAATGTAAGGCGGGAAGGGATCCCACAACATCCAAATTCGAAGGGGGACAACTAGTACAAGCTACCTTGACAAAAGGTGGACTTCGCCTGCCAAAGGCTCTGGTGGCAATGCTGATGTGGGCTCCGTGGTGACCTCTGTCCTGCCGTCCTGCTAGTCTTGGTCTTGTTCCACCGACATGGATACCTTTGCCTGATGCCTCGGGACTCCTCGCCTGCGCCTGCCTATTTAGCACGAAAGAGGAAACTGGCACACTGCACCCGCTGGCGCCTGCCTGGCCTTGGTCGTCACGGCTCACGTCACGTGAACCTCGCGAGGTGCCCCTTGCATGGGGATCTGTGCTCCTTGGGAGCCAGCCTAGGGAGGCTGCCCAAGGGAGGTCTTGGCGTCGTCCGACTCACGAGGCCTGGCCTGTCACGAGGGTCTTGAGCTGATGTTGCTGAAGATGGGCCATACCAGGCCGTTGGTGGAGACATGCTCAAGCCCGCAGGCAGGCAAGTCTGGGCACCCCCGGTCCTACAATGCCGACAGTACACTCCAGGCCCAAGGCGCGCTTGAGCATGGCTTCCAGGCGAAGCCAAAGGGCAAGTGCGGAGCGCCATGGGCCCCAACCACCTGCGGCCTTGATTGATGCGTGGTGATTGGTGGGGCGCGGGCATCTCCACTTCCCCATGCTGCCTCGGCAACCGTTTGACTTGACAAGACCATGCTGCATGCAGAAGAAAGATCATCATTACCTGTGATCATGGGTGCCGGTGGTTGGCCTCCCTCTGGCCATAAATTAGGAGAGGGGCGGAGCCCCAGTTGCTCATCTCCTCCTCCACTTCGTCTGCTTCTTGTTCTTCCTCTTTGCTCCACCGTCTTGCAGCAATGCCCATGGCACCGACAAAGAGGTTCTCGGCAGCAGAGAAGGGGAAGGCATGCCAGGAGGCGCCCGACTATCCACTTCCTAAGAGGGGTCATGGCCGCCCCCGCAAGCACGCCAAGACCCCTGCCGTGGCCCCTCAGGAAGCGGGTGTACTCCTTCGGCAACCGGTATCGTCTTCGGCTGCCGCAGCGGTGCCCCCTCCCGCGGCGGGGCCACTCTAGGCGGAACAGCCCTTGCTCCGAGGGAAGGCGCGCCATGGTCGCCCGGACTCCTTGGCCGTGCTTCCATTCGGCGGAGGTGCTCCCAGAGTTCGTCGTATGGTCGGAGCAGCCGGCCGGCACTTGGCTCCAGTTCCCGCGCTCCTTCGCTAGCGTGCTCCCGGCTGCAGGTCTTGACGGCTTCTGGCTGCAAGCTGACCACTATTGTAGCAAGGCCTCGTGGGCTGCGATGGAGGATTCCACCGCGAGCAACGCGGTCCTGGCCCGCGGCCGGCATAAATTTGCCCGCGCGCGCGTCCTGAGCAGGAGGTGCACCCGCCATTTCATGTACGACAGCATCGCGACACTCTAGGTCAGGGTTTTTGGTGAAGATGGCCACCGCGCAGGGTGCTGCCCCAAGGAAAGCGGTGACGACGACTAGCCGGGCCATGACCATGGCTGCGATGACATCAGAGGCGAGTTCGCCCTTCGCGACGGTTGTGGCTCATCTGGCGGCGGCAGCTCCTCCTCTAGCAAAAGCTCCGGCAACGGTGGCTACGACCAGCCGCCACACCATCGGGCTTGCTATGAGCACGGTGGTGGGTCGTCCCGCCGCCGTGCTCCAGTGAAGCGCGAGGAGGACTCTGGCTGAGTCCGGGCGGTGGGGCGTTGCGAGCTGACCATCGGGAGCCGCTGTGGGTGCGCTCGCCGCTTTTGCTCGACCTTTCCCTTCTTCCTGCATTCCAAGAACCAAGGATGGGGCCCTGCGTGGGCGTGTAATGAACCGTAATTTTCATGCCACTTGTGTTATGTTTATTGTTCCTATGTTGTGTTATGGTGTCCGTGCTTCATGTAGACATAGATGGATAACTAAGCTGGATGCGCCTAGGGTAGTTTCCTGTCTCGTGAGGGCACGCCCTCTGGCGCATGGTGAACCGTCCTGGTTGCTGGCTCGGGAGCCGTTCACCTCGGGAGGCGTCAAAAAGCTGCAGAAATTGTTAGGACATCCATTGGGTGCCTTATCCTTCCTTGCACGAGGCCTCACAATCATGGCCCAGCGCACCACGTCGCCGTAACCGTGGGGCACGGACTTAGAGGGGTGCGCCAACCGTGAGCTCAATCGAGGGTGCCTCGCGAAGGTCAGTGGAGCCGAAGCTCTGGAGCGACAGGGCTTTGGCGAGGTGTGTACCTGGTTTAGGCTCGCCCAGCGCATGCACACACCTGCCCAGCCCCCATGCGAGGAACACGAGGGAGAGCGTCGGGCAATTACCGTCCTCCCTGACGCGAAACAAAGAACCTAACAGAGAAGTGGAGAAAAGAAAGGATTCAATCGAGCAATCGATAAACGCCAGAACTTCAAATTTCATTAAAAAAGCTGCAACCAACTACAGAAAGCAAATGAACAGCCGCATCCAGCACCTAGTTTAGTCTTCTCACTAGCGCGGAGCTAAGTGCTGCCACTAGGACGTGGGAGGGAGCCCCCGAGGCCCAAGGGCAGCACTCCGGAGACTCCGGGGCATGTACAGCCCAACTCATTATTACGTGAGAGTGTCACGGGCAGAGACCTTCAGAGACACTGGGCCTTGCTGTAGCACCCAGGATGCGGCTATCTCTCCCACGTGTCGAGGCATGACTTAGAAGCATAACCGCATTTTGGTCTGATCGCAAGAAGGGTCATCTTCACACAATCTCATGTAAGATGAACAAGGAAGTAAATAGTTGGCCTACTATCGCCACGTCACACAATTATCAAATTATTCATACATTAACCAGAGTACACACAATGTCCGACTACGGACGGATCCAAATGAAAAGAAGACAACCCCCAAAGCTAAGTCCCGATCATCCCTACAGGGCACCACTATTGATCATCCGGAAAGGAAACATAGTAATGGAAAAGGTCTTCGTCGAACTCCCACTTGAGCTCGGTGGCATCACCTGCATTGGTATCATTGGCACCTGCAACTATGTTTGTAGTATCTGTGAGTCACGAGGACTCAGCAACCTCAAAACCCACGAGGTCAAGACTATTTAAGCTTAAATTTAGGATGTGGTTATCAGGTGGAGTTGCAACAAGCACTAAGCAAATATGGTGGCTAACATACGAGTACAAGAGCAAGATGAGGAACTACGCAACGGATGCAGAGCTAGAAGTGATCCTAAACTACTTACATTCAAACATAACCCCACCGTGTTCTCTGCCCGATCCTTGTCAAAAAGAGACCATAACGGTTACACACGCGGTTGGTGTATTTTAATTGAGTCAAGTGTCAAGTTCTCTACAACTGGATATTAACAAATTCCAATCTGCCAACCGCGAGCATGACTCTCAAAAGTTTAAAACCTGCAGGGGTGTCCCAACTTAGCCCATGACAAGCTCACAATCCAGGGAGATGATCCTCCATCATGGGACACACCGAGTATTCTAGGAATCCCGGGGCACAAGCTCTTCGAAGAAAGGAAAACTATCCCAAGGAGATCTCCCAGTGAGTCAGATCTGTGTCCAGAGCCGCGCGATCTCTGTCTACGGACTCATCCGTCTATGTGAAGTGAACGATAGCCAAAGGGCGGCACCGCCGACTACTAGGTAGGTGGCCCAACACTCATGTGGAGCATTGGCCTGTGGGTTGATTAAGAGTCCTCGGGTTAATTACTCCCTATGAAAAAGGTTAATCGTTATTAGGCAAATGGTAAAATCAATGTTGGATATCCTCGGGAAATCTTTACTTTAGGTGAAGAGACAAGGGGGCCCAAAACACGCTGACCGTGTTAGGAACGCAAAATTCAAGGAACATAACACCGATATGACGAAAACTAAGGAGGCAAGAGTGGAACAAAACACCAAGGAAAAGGCCAAGCCTTCCACCCTTTACAAAGTATATAGATGCATTAATTAAATAAGATATATTGTGATATCCCAACATATCCATGTTCCAACATGGAACAACCTGCACTGCACCTGCAACTAGCAACACTATAAGAGGGGCTGAGCGAAAGCTATAACATAGCCAAACAATAGTTTGCTAGGAAGGTGGGTTATAGGCTTGACATGGCAATATGGGAGGGTTGAGAAACAAGTGGTAGGTAGCGCGACACAGCGATAGATAGAACAACTAGCAAGCAAAGATAGAAGTGATATCGGGGGTAGTGATCATCTTGCCTACAAAGTTCTTGGGGTTATCGACAGCTTGCTCCTCGTAAACATACTCGACAAGATCCTCGTTCACGAACTCGTCTCCCGGTTCTACCCAAAGCAAGAACACAATCAACGGAACCACAATCAATCATGGTGCAACGCGCAAGCAACATGATGCAAGATATGATGTGCAACTTGACAAACCAAGCATGCCACTAGATAGGTTGGGAGCTTTCGGTTTAAATCGATATGAAGATCACCGAAAACGGATGCGCGCTTTGCAAATGACAAGAAAAACAAGATATGATGCAATATGCTCTTAATAGCAACATAGCACTTAAGATGCATCATGAAAAATATGCTATAGCACTCAAACATAAAAACAAAACACATGGCAGTGAAGTACAGGTGAAGCTCTACAAATCATGAACACTGAGCTAATACTAGAACTCACTAGAAGAAGTCTAAAGCAGCATCGCAAAAATGCAAATGACAACATTTTATTAGACTTAGCAGCAATTCATTGATCATGACAGAACAACATCAGGTTGCAATGTTTATGCCTAGTAAACTATATGCTATGGAAACCTATTACAATACTCAATAACATGGCATGATAGTACCAAATGCACTTAATAAAACTCCCTTACTGAACTTGTCCCAAAGATCCATAGAAAAGATGGTAGCATCAATGCAAACATGGCAAATGATATGAACATATCTCAAACTTTGAAGAAATCATGGCATGGCATAAACAGATTCATGATAGCAACTTCGCAAGCTTGTGGGACTCATCATAGTGCACTAAGTGGCATGAAATAAAATCTAGCATGAAGTACACATGAAAATAAAGCTATCCATGTGCAAAACAAGCTGATAGCATGTTTTAAATAAACCACACAAAAATGACAAAACAACAACATCATGTAAAATGACATTGTCATGGACTTGCTCAAATGCAAAAAAATGCCACCACTGGATTGGTGGGATTTTCTACCCCAAAAACATATATAATATGTCTAGGTTACTGTAGAAAAATCATCACAAATGCTATAAGAGAAATACTACCCTAAATAGAAATTGATAGAAATGGCAAGTTTCCCTAATAGGAAATGTCCAGATATGGACTAACCCGAAATGGAAAGATTCGATATCCAGAAAGGGAATATCCCTGGAATTTAAAATAAAAGAAAAAGAAAAGAAAGGGAGAGGGGATGACAGGTGGGACCTGGTCCCCTGAGAGACTGACGAGTGGGTCCCGCAGGGTCCCACACGGTGACCAAGTAGAGGAAACAAGGGAGGGCACCGGCGACGGGCAGAACGCGCCGGAAGGCTTGCCGGAGTTGCTCCGGTGGCCAAAAGGAGCGGCGAAGACGTGCAACGGGGTCACATGGAGAAACCGCACACCCTCCTGGCAAACATGGCGCCAGACGACGACGGAAGCGACGCCGACCACGAGGTGACAGAGGCGGCAACCGCGAGCTCGGGCTACTCGCTGGAGAGGGTGGTAGGCGCGGTGGAGGGGCTATGCAGGCTCATAGTACGACGGTGATCACTATGGACAGAAGCGACGGGGCGAAGGGGTCAGGACCCTTGCTGGAGATGAGGCCCGACAGCGATGAGCTTGGCTGGCCATGGCAAACTACGACAGAGCGAACTGATGAGAGGGAAAAGGGGATGGGGAGGTGCCCTATCTCACCAGGAACACGATGGGGTGTTCGTCTTAGCGTGATGTGGACGGAGATGACGGTGAGGTCGACCGAACAACCGCGGTGGCCGGAGTCGAAGACGGGGATGAAGACGACACTGCGACGGTTTCCAGCTCCACGTAGTCGACGTGGTGGACATAGTCGACGACGGGGAAGAAGAAGGAGATGGTTGGCGAGGTGAAGGTCGACAAAGAGCACGCTGGTGACGAGGCCGCGCTCCCAAATGTGCTCGAGCATGGAGGAGAACGGCGGATGTGGTGGCTAATCTCACTTGGCGGCGGCGAATGGGAGAGGGAAACTCTAGATAGGCAGGTGACATGGAGGGGGGTTTAAAAGGGGGCTAGGATGATGGGACGGAGCAGCGACACGCTTGTGATCGCGGTCCCCTTAGCGAGAGCGGGAGGAGAGGGAAAAGGTGGGTGCGGGGGAACAGGGAGACGCTGACTAGCGGGGCCAGGCAGGCCACATGGGCGCAAGGCAGAGGGGGTGCGCGGGGCAGGTGAGCGGGGCCGCGGGTGTCGCTGTTGGGCCGGCGTGGAGTGTGGAGGCCCAGCCGGGCTGTGCTGTTGCTAGGCTGCCCACTTCTGCTTCTCTTATCTATTCTTTAGACAGAAAATAAAACTAGAAAAGCACAGAGAGCTAGGAGAATAATTTGAGAGATATAAAAAATACTCTCAAGCTCCTGGAATTGTGTAATATTTGAACTAATTTTCCTGGACATTTTTAAACCTAACCAAATAAGTTGAAACTTGGCACAGAGGATTAGGACATGGTGCTTGAATATTGGTGAGAACAAGAACATTAATGGGGAAGGGAAAAATGGCACTTGCAGAAATGGAAGAAAAGGAAGGAAGGAGTGATGGTGCAAGAACCACACAAGGAGCATGCAACAAGATATCATGCATGGATATGACAATGCACACAATGATTATGAGAATGCAAACAAACACAAGCACAAATGCAATATGACAAGGTAAGCATGGCAATGCAATGAGATGAATATACACTATATGATGAAGACATGGCAACCAACAATAATGCTAGAAAGAAAACAACAAAATGACCCAAAATGAAGGAGCCCAAAATGGAATTGATCATGTTCAAAGTTGGGTATATTTCCAAACTGGGAATTTTTGCATCAGGGGTGTTACAACTCTCCTCCACTACAAGAGGATCTCGTCCCGAGATATAGGACTGAAAGAACTCCGGATATTCGGAACGGAGGTGATCCTCACGCTCCCATGTAGCCTCTCGGTCGTAATGGTGAGACCACTTAACTTTCAGGAATTTCATTGAATTGTTGTGCATTTTGCACTCGGTTTCTTCAAGAATGGCGACGGGATGCTCATGATAAGACAAGTCTTCATAGAGGTCAATCTCTTCAAAGTTGATAGTGCGCACGGGCGTCTTGAAGCACTTGCAAAGCTGTGACACGTGAAAGACATCGTGCACATTTGAGAAGTTGGAAGGGAGCTCAAGTTAATTGGCTGGGATGCCTCTTTTTCCAATGATCCGAAAGGACCCACGTATCTCGGGGCAAGCTTCCATTTGATACCGAAGCATTGAGTGCCTTTCATGGGAGATACTCGGAGCTCGACATGGTCTCCGATCTCGAAAGCCAAGTCCCGATGCGTGATATCATAGTAACTCTTCTAGTGCGACTGCGTGGCTTTGAGATTTTCACGAATGACTTAACACATTTCTTCAGCTTCTATGATCAAGTCATTGCCAAGAAGTTGGCGTTGACCAGTCTCAGACCAATTGAGAGGAAAACAACACTTTCTGCCATAAAGAATTTCAAATGGGGCCTTGCCCAAACTTGCTTGGAAGCTATTGTTATAGGAGAACTCGGCATATGGGAGGCAATCTTCCCACTTCATACTGAAAGAGATGACACAAACTCTAAGCATGTCTTCGAGGATTTGATTGACTCTCTCGACTTGGCCACTTGTTTGAGGATGGAAAGCCGTGCTGAAGCGAATGTTGGTGCCCATGGCCTTCTAGAAGGAGTCCCAGAACTTGGAAGTGAAAATGCTTCCGCGGTCTTAAGAGATCAATTGCGGAATTCCGTGCAATGGGACAATTCTGGAGGTGTATAGCTCTGCCAACAAAGCTGTCGTGATAGATTCTTTGATTGGAAGGAAATGAGCCACTTTTGTAAGCTTGTCGATGACAACGAAGATACCGTCATTCCCACGCTTGGACTTTGGAAAGACAGTGACAAAGTCCATTTCGATATGATCAAAATTCCATTCTGAAATAGCAAGAGGTTGGAGGAGACCAGTTGGTGGTTGATGTTTTGCTTTCACCCTTGGACAAACATCACATTCATTCATGAATTGAGAAATCTCTCGCTTCATTCGAGTCCACCAATGCGATTGCTTGAGGTCAAGGTACATCTTCGAACTGGCTGGGTGGATCGAGAGGAGAGAATTGTGCGCTTCGTTCATTCTAACCTTCCTTAGGTCACCTTTTGGAACCACATTCCGGTCCTCGAAGAATAAGGTGTCCTTGTCATCAATGCGATAGCACTTGTATTTGCGTAAGCCCTTGGCAACACCATGTTTCAACTTCTTCACCATGGTATCAAGGAGTTGTGCCTCACGAATTTGATCTTCCAAGGTTGTATTGACTTGAAGGTTGGCAAGAAAACCTTGAGGAACAACTTGGAGGTTGAGCTTGCGGAAAGCTTCACAGAGATCGGGTTGGAAGGGCTTCAGAATTAAGCTGTTGTAATAGGTCTTTCTGCTCAAAGCATCTACAATCACATTCGCCTTGCCTGGACTGTATTCAATGCTTGGATAGTACTCTTGAATCATTTCGACCCAACGAGTTTGCCGGAGGTTGAGGTTGGGTTGAGTGAAGATATATTTGAGGCTCTTGTGATCGGTGAAAATGTCCACTTGCCTTCCCAACAAGAGATATCTCCATGTTATTAATACATGGACAACTGCCGCCAACTCAAGATCGTGAGTGGGGTAGTTCCTTTCTTTCGGCTTCAACTGACGAGAAGTATAGGCCACAACTTTCTTCTCTTGCATTAACACAACACCGAGACCTTGCAACAAGGCATCATAGAAAACTTCGTATGGCTTGGACTCGTCAGAAGGAGTTACGGCACGAGCTGAGACGAGCTTCTCTTTGAGTGTGTTGAAGGCAACGTCACCCTCAGGAGTCCAGGAGTACTTGAAATGCTTCTGGAGGAGGTTGGAAAGAGGCTTAGCAATCTTTGAGAAATTTTCGACAAATCTTCGGCAATAGCTTGCAAGCCCAAGGACACTGCGGAGCTGCTTGACATTCTGGGGAGGCTCCCAGTTGAAAATTGCAAAAATCTTCTTCGGATTAACAGAAATGCCCTTGGAGGAGATGATGTGACCATGTTAACGAACTTCATCAAGCCAAAACTCACATTTGGAGAACTTTGCATAGAACTAATACTCTCTGAGCTTGTCGAGCACCAACCGCAAATGTTTGGCATGATCCTTCTTATTTTTGGAGAAAACCAAGATATCGTCGAGATATACCTGGACGAATTCATTGGTGTAGGGGTTGAAGATGAAGTTCATCATGCGAGAGAATGTTGGAGGGGCATTGGCAAGCCCGAAAGACATGACGGTATATTCATAAGAACCAAAGCTTGTTCTGAATGCTGCCGTGGGGATATCTTCTTCATGAATGTGAATCTCATGATAACCCTTACGGAGGTCGTGCTTGGAAAACACCTTTGCACCTCTGAGTTGCTCGAATAGATCAATGATGTTGGGAAGTGGGTACTTGTTATTGATTGTCTTCTTGTTCAATGGGCGGTAATCGATGCAAAGTCAGTTCGTGCCATCCTTCTTCTAGACAAAAAGAACACCACAACCCCACGGAGATGAACTTGGTCTCAGCAGACCCAGACGCTCTTTTTCATCGAGTTGTTTCTTCAATTATTTCAGCTCTTTTGGCCCAAGCTTGTAGGGGCGCTTGCAAATGGGTTCTGTACCGGGCTCAAGATCAATAACAAACTCGACTGGCCGGTGCGGAGGCATACCCGGAAGCTCTTCAGGAAAGACATATTGATACTCACAAACAACTGGAATCTAAGAAATATCCTCTAACTCGACCTTCTCACTGAGAGAGAACAACAGAATGGTTTCATCACGAGTGGCATAGATGATCACATCCTTAGAAGGGTGCATCAATTTAATCTCCCTGGCAGCACAATCAATAAAGGCCTTCTGCTGAGAAGGCCAATCCATGCCAGGAATGAGATCAATATCGGAATTGCCGAGAACAATTGGGGAAGCCAGGAATTTATAATTACCCATCTCGATACCGACATTCAGAACCATCACACGAGAGGTCATCACCTCAATCGGGGAAACTATTGATAGAGGCCTTGGATTATTTATGGGGCACAAATCATGCTTCTCAGTGAACGACAAGGAAATGAAAGAATGCGATGCACCCGAATCAAACAGTACTTTGGCAGGAATAGAGTTAACTGGGAGGTTACCCATGATCACATCTGAAGAATCATCTACTTGAGCTTCATTCAACATGTTCATCTTGGCAAACTTTGGATTGTGCTTGAGAACTGAATTGCTTGCTGACCTGACCGGAGGAGGAGGCAGAAGGCGCTTCTGAGTGCACTTTTTTGAGTCATGCCCTTTCAAACCACACCTATGACAAGTGACCTCCGAAAGCAGACGGAAAGGTGGAGGAGGACCACCTATCCTCGGAGCCTGAGAATTGTTCTGATAGCCTGGGTTGGGTGGGTGGGAAGATCCACGGCCACTTGACTTCTTCTGCTAGTAGGGCTGATGAAACGGAGGAGGTGGAGGAAGCCAGAACATCTGTTGCTTAGCAGACACTTGAGAGGAAGAAGATGAGTGAAGTGCATCTATGATTCTCTTCTTTGAAGCCTCACACTTGAGCTGAGCAGCTTCTTGCCTGAGGGCCATGTTGTAGAACTGAACGAACTGAGTAGGCTCAACAAGAACGGGAGCTCTTTTCATCACGAATGTCTTGCCTTGCAAAGTGAGCAAGCTTCTGAAACTGGATGTTGTATTGATACAAGGACATGCTTCCTTGTTTGAGATTGCGGAATTCCTCAAGCTTGCTCTCGACAACACTTGTTGGAATATAATGAGCTCGACAGTCCCGGCAGAAGTCAGTCCAGGTAATCACTCGACCCCCTATGGAATCTTTGTACTGCTGATACCAATCAGCTGCTTGGTCCTTGAACTGAAAAGAAGAAAACTTGACGTCGTCCTCAGGACTGACATTTCTTCATTCAAAATGCTTGTTGATGTCCATGAGCCAATCTTCAGTGTCCATGGCCTCGGCACAAGCGCTAAAAGACTTTGCCTGATTTGCAAGAAACTGGTTGAGGGTAGCAAACTGAGGCTAATTGTTGAATTGCCCTTGACCTTGATTTCCTTGGTTGCCTTGGCCTTGGTTGCGCTCTTGCAAGAACTGCAAAAGCATCTAGGTATTGGTGTTGGTGGCCGCCATCACAGCTTGCCATGCCTCCTGAGCTGGAAGAGGAGGCGGAGATGGATGGTTTGACTGATCTCCATCATTGTTGCAGATTCAGACGCGTTGGGGGAGCCATCCTGAAGAAGGTGACATCCGTTAGAATCATGATAGTCAAGCTGAATCAATCGATAGATATTTGTAACATATAGTCTTCATGATAAGAATCCGAACAAAGATGTAATGAACGCATTCCAACGTTAACATTACACGACCAACGTTAACATATAGTCTTCATGATAAGAAGCCACTTAGACAAAGGTTGATGAATGCAACAACAAGGTACGATTGGAACAAATAAATGGTAAGGATCACCCAATCCCATTCAAATTATCTACTGGAAGAATAACTAAGAGCTACTTGAATACCCACCTATTAACTCCCGAAACTTTCTGGTTATGCAATCTGGTGTTGGGGATACAGGGAGGGACAATATATATCACACAACTAACAAGCCCTACGCTCCAACTATATCTATCTGTCAACACAAAACCAAGAAAACTCTGGAAATCGTGTACCTCGACCTTCGAAAAGCATCCGTTGTACTAGCTGTGGCAATACTCCTGAACTCCCTTCCCATTACTGGGTGGCATCGAGGTTATCTCACCACTAACTTCACAAAAGAGATTTTTGATGTCGGCGAGCTCGGGTATTCCAGAACTACAATGATAAAATTGTGACGACAACACCTCGGAGCTCAACTCCCTGGGACACTGCCACAACCCCTAAATGTCAGGAGGCACCAAGAACAATGTTCTCATCACAACAATGTCGGAACGATCCCAAGATACCCGCGTGATCCTATTTTTTCATGAAAATGAGGAGAGGAAAGTTAAAACATCTACGCCAGGAGTCCTCACCAGAGCGATGAAGGGGGGTGAAGAGTAAAAAGAATCCTACCCTCCGATATATATATATTCCTAAGACTCAAAATAGTTTTGTTCTAGACTCAACAACGTCAGCGGTTCAATCAAGCAGGGGGCGCCTAAGTCGGGATGGCTCTGATACCAGCTTGTAACGCCCAAGATGTGGCTATATCTCCCATGTGTTGAGGCATGACTCAGAGGCATAACCACACTTTGGTATGATCGCGAGAAGGGTCATCTTCACACAATCCCATGTAAATATACAAGGAAGTAAATAGCTTGGTTACAATCCCCACGTCACACAATGATCAAATTATACATACATCAATCAGAGTATACAAAAGGTCCGACTAAGAACGAATCCAAATGAAATGAAGACAACCCCCAAAGCTAAGTCCCGGTCGTCCCAACTGGGCACCACTACTGATTATCCGAAAAGGAAACATAGTGACGGGCAAGGTACTTGTAGAACTCCCACTTGAGCTCAGTGGCATCACCTGCATTGGTATCATCGGTACCTGGAACTATGTTTGTACTATCTGTGAGTCACGAGGACTCAATAATCTCAAAACCTGTGAGATCAAGACTATTTAAGATTAAAGGTAGGATGTAGTTATCAGGTGGAGTTGCATCAAGCACTAAGAAAATATGGTGGCTAACATACGAGTACAAGAGTAAGATGAGAAACTACGCAACGGATGCAGAGCTAGAAGTGATCAAGAAGTGATCCTGAACTACCTACTTTCAAACATAACCCCACCGTGTTCTCTTCCCGAACCTTGTCGAAAAGAGACCATCACGGTTACACACGCGGTTGGTGTATTTTAATTGAGTCAAGTGTCAAGTTCTCTCTAATTGGATATTAACAAATTCCCATCTGCCACATAAATGCGGGTGTCGGTGTCAAAACCGGCGGATCTCGGGTAGGGGGTCCCGCACTGTGCGTCTAGGCAGATGGTAACAGGAGGCAGGGGACACGATGTTTACCCAGGTTTGGGCCCTCTTGATGGAGGTAATACCCTATGTCCTGCTTGATTGTTCTTGATAATATGAGTGGTACAAGAGTTGATCTACCATGAGATCGAAGAGGCTAAACCCTAGAATCTAGCCTATGGTATGATTGTTGTTGGTCCTATGGACTAAACCCTCTAGTTTATATAGACACCGGAGGGGGCTAGGTTTACACAGAGTCGGTTACAAGGATGGAAATCTAGATATCCGTATTGCCAAGCTTTCCTTCCACGCCAAGGAGAGTCCCATCCGGACACGGGACGATGTCTTCAATCTTGTATCTTCGTAGTACAACAGTCCGGCCAAAGGATATAATTCGGCTGTCCGGATACCCCCTAATCTAGGACTCCCTCAGTAGCCGCCGAACCAGGCTTCAATGGCAATGAGTCCGGCGCGTAGATTGTCTTCGGCATTGCAAGGCGGGTTCTTCTTCAAACCCTGAGTAACGGTAAAATAGTGTTCAGCTTCTCGTAAATGTTGCGCTTCTTGGCTTCTGCGTCCAATAATGGCCATCTTCCACGTGTCAAGCGAATGTGAGGAGCCAGGGTGTTTTTACATTTATCACCCCATCTATGCAAATGAACTGTCTATTAAAGAGACGGGGATCCTCAGATCCAAACCACACCATCCTCCCTCAGCGAGCATTCATTGGAGTGCGCCCAAAAAAATCCATCCCAACATGGCCGGCCAACGCAGCTCCTCCTCTCGCTCCCGCAGCCCCAAGCCGAGACACTGGGAGAAGAGTTCCGTCCCGCACAGCCAATTAGTGAAGCTACAGTCCCAGGAATTCCTCCCTCCAGCGTATATGGTCCCGGTTCGAGCCGGGCTCGCCACCTATAATGGCGGGGAGCAAGCGGAGAGCTTTCCCAACCTCTTTAAGGGAGAGCAGGTATGCCTTGTCCCTTATTTGCTAAGAGGACTCGGATTTCCAATCCATCCATTTCTCCAAGGGCTCCTGGAGTTCTACGGTCTCTAGTTGCACAACCTCACCCCTGCCTCCATACTGCACATCGCTGGTTACGTAGTCCTTTGTGAGCTGTTTTTGGGTTGCGAAGCTCATTTCGCACTGTGGAAGAAGTTGTTCTGCCTTGTGCCCCGTACACAGAGGGGATCAATATATCAAGTGGGCGGAGCCGAAGTATGGCGCATCGCCGGGACCAGATACCTATCTGGTACCCCAAAGAAGACATCCGAGGACTGGCCTTCAAAGTGGTTTTATATGGAGGATGTTCCTCTCCCGGATCCTATCCGGATTGGTCTTCCTGTGTTCGACAATGCCCCTTTGAAGAAACACCTAAGCTGGCGCCCACGGAGCCCACGGGAGGAAGATGATAGAGATGTATTTTATCTGATGGGCCGGATAAAGTTGCTGGCCAAATCAGGACTGACCATAACTGAGGTTATGGCAATATGCATTATGCGGGGGGTGTAGCCACTTCAATATCGAGGCCACCCAATGTGGCACTTCAACAGGGAAGATGATCCCACTCGCTGTGGGCGCAAGGGACCGGACTCAGTTGCTGCTCTAGCAAAAATTCTATTCGATATGTATAAGGGGGAAGAAGAGGAGTTCCTCCGCATCAAGCCAGGGGATGGATTCTCCATGAACAACCCTCGAAGCTGGGTGAGCTTCCTCTCTTTTTACTTCCATCCTACCCTTGTTTTCGTGATAAATATTTACCTTGCCATTTTATCGCAGGAACTGCGTAAGGCGGTAGGGGAGATCAATAGCCCACCTCCACAACCAGAGGATCATGAGCAGGTCCTCGACCCCGTCCTGAAAGAGGATCCAGACATATTCATGGAGCTAATTGATAGGATTTTCTATCAACTAAGCTGTGATGATGCCATGGTCGCCATTATAGCCGACTACCCTGGGCTACTGTAACACTCCGGATGTAACTTTCCCAATTTGTACTCCAACTATTGCCATTTCCGGCTTTAAGTTATTTTATTTTCTCGGGTTCGGGTTTTTGTCTCCGTATGTTGTTTGTCGTTGTCATGCATCTCATATCATGTCATCATCTGCATTGCATTTGCATACGTGTTCGTCTCATGCATTCGAGCATTTTCCCCGTTGTCCGTTTTGCATTCCGGCGCTTCGTTCTCCTCCGGTGGTCATTTCTACCTTTCTTTCGTGTGTGGGGATTAAACATTTATGGATTAGACCGAGACTTTCCAAGCGGCCTTGGTTTACTACCGGTAGACCGCCTGTCAAGTTTCGTATCATTTGGACTTCGTTTGATACTCCAACGGTTAACCGAGGGACCGAAAAGGCCTCATGTGTGTTGCAGACCAACACCCCTCCAATTTGGCACAAAATCCACCAAAAACCTCTCCATCGTCTAGAGCGTTCGATGACGATCGCGTGGCCGAAAACCGCACCTCATTTGGACTCTCCTAGCTCCCTCTACCTATAAATATAGCCTCCTCCCCAAAAATCCGGATCCCCCACGTCCGAAACCCTAAAAATCATCTCCGCGCCGGCCGGACACGTCCGCGCTGGCCGGACTCATCGCCGCCACCCACTCCGCGCCTGCCACGTCACCGCCGCCACCCGCGCGCCGCCGCGGCCCGGAGGGCCCTGATCCGGCCCCCGCGGCCCAGATCCGGGCGCCGCGCGCCTCGCCGCCGGCTTGTTGCTTCCCCGCGCCTCCTCGCTGCCGCCGCCTTTGTTCGCCGCGTCGCTGCCTGCCTCCCTCGCCGGCAGGCGCCGCCACCTCGCCGCCGCGGTCAGCCGCTCCGCCACCGCGCCGGCCGAGCCCCGCCGCCCGCGCCTCCGCCACCCGGCCACGCCGGCCGCCTCCGCCGCCCTGCCCTACCTCGACTCCGATCGGCCTCCTCCTCTCCGGCGAGTTCTTCGGCGTCTACAGTAACTCCGGCGTGCCTCGATCCGCGCGCTGGATCTGGATCTGAGGAGACTCTCGGTTGACTTTTGTTCCTAACCCTAGTCCAAGTGCTCATGTTCATAACATCGTATCTTTGCATCCGTAGCTCCGTTTTGGGCGTATAGCATATCAAAATGTTCATCTCAGAGAGTACACCATTTCATTCCACTCCATAATTTTCTTTTGAGTTCGTCTTGATGCCCGAAATGCTGTTAGAAGAGGGCTACTTGAGTTTATTGTCAGATCTGCTACTCCATTTAGACATTTGTCATTTTTGCCATGATTATTGTGTGCATGATATGCCCATGAGTTCTACATATGTTTTGTTAAGGGTTTTGTCATCTTTCCAGAGGTGCAACCCATGTATTTTTTTGATGTGTGTGGTGACTAGCACAACTTGCAAAGTGTTGCACTTGGTAATTCTGATTTCAGGGACTTAGCATTTCGACTAAGTCCTTGAGCTGTTTATCTCATATGGCCATATGTTCTTGTTGTTTTCAAGTGATCCATGCCCCTTTTGAGGATGATCAGTAAGGATGTTTTGTTAATCTTGTAGTGATCTATCGATCAATGCCTTTGTTTGAAATTATGGAGCACCCTAGCTTGAGTCAATCGAGCTCTACTTTTGCTACTTTGTGAATCTGGGCAGATTGTCAACTTGTTTGCAATTTTGCCGATGATGTTGTAGTTGACCCGTGCATGCTATGCTATTGTTCTTGCCATGTCTAGTTTGTATTTTGTGTATTCTTGATGGGTGTATGCTTATCTTGTCATGACTTGCTCCGTAGTGAGTGCATCGAGCTCGTAAACATGCCTACTTGAGATCTGTTTCAGCATGCTCTAGTTTTCACTAAGTCTGTGATCTGATTATGTTTTTGCCATGTTCACATGCTTGCAATTGTATTTTCTGATCCCTTTTGGCTCAAGGTCATTAAGGGCTTTTGTTAAGCTCTTTGAGTAGCTCCATGCCATGCTTTACTTTTCCATGTTCAGGTCCTGTAGCATGTAGTTTTGTTGCTCTGAAGAGTGCTATCTAATCTGAAATTCCAGACAAGTGTTAATTTCACTAAGTCTCAGATCTGTTTGTCATATGCATTTTTGCCATGCTTGTTTGAACCTTTTACTTGATGAATTGGCTGTAGCTCAGTGCTAGACTTTTGTTAAGCGTCATGAATGCATCCCTGCCATGTATTTTTTTGCCATGTTTGAGTGCTGTAGCATGTTCATCTCGTTGCATTTAGGTGGCTACTTGCTGTTAATCGCAGACCGGTGTCATATTTGATTCGCTTGCCATTTCCAAACCGTAACTCCGATTCCGGCGTTCTTTATATCGTTTTCAAGCGATTTCATCTCATGTTTCCAGTGGAACACTTGGATTTCCATGTTGAGGCCAGGTTCATGCATCCCTTGTCAAATCTTGCATATGCATCCCGCATCGCATCCCACATAGCATATCATCATTGCATCATATTGTTTGATCCTTGCACGTGGTTGATTGTGTCCTTGTTGCTTGTTTGTCTTGTTTGGGTAGAGCCGGGAGACGAGTTCGCTAACGAGGAGCCCGTTGAGTTTGCTTTCGAGGATCCAGTCAACTCTGACAACTTTGCAGGCAAGATGATCATACCCTCGAAATCACTACTATCTTTGCTATGCTAGATTGCTCGCTCTTTTGCTATGCCAATGCTATGATGCCTACCACTTGCTTTCAAGCCTCCCAAATTGCCATGTCAAACCTCTAACCTACCATGTCCTAGCAAACAATTGATTGGCTATGTTACCGCTTTGATCAGCCCCTCTTATAGCGTTGCTAGTTGCAGGTGATGATTGGAGGTCGTTCCTTGTTGGAACATTTATTTACTTGCGGGGATATCATTATATTATGTTGTTATCTTAATGCGTCTATATACATGGTAAAGGGTGGAAGGCTTGGCCTCTCGCCTAGTGTTCTGTTCCACTCTTGCCGCCCTAGTTTCCGTCATATCGGTGTTATGTTCCCGGATTTTGCGTTCCTTACGCGGTTGGGTTATAATGGGAACCCCTTGATAGTTTGCCTTGATTAAATCTTTTCCAGCAATGCCCAACCTTGGTCTTACCATTTGCCACCTAGCCTCTTTTCCCTGGGTTTCTGGAGCCCGAGGGTCGTCTTATTTTATACCCCCCCCCCCAAGCCAGTGCTCCTCTGAGTGTTGGTCCAAACTAGAGTCCTGTGCAGCGCCCCCTCGGGGAAACTCGAGGTTTGGTTTTAGTTGTATGGATCGCTCATCTGAGTGTGCCCTGAGAACGAGATATGTGCAGCTCCTATCGGGATTTGTCGGCCCATTCGGGCGGTGTTGCTGGATTTGTTTTAACCTGTCGAAGTGTCTTGAAGAACCGAGATACCGAGTCTGATCGGAACGTCTTGGGAGGAGGTCTATTCCTTCGTTGACCGTGAGAGCTTGTCATGGGCTAAGTTGGGACCCCCTGCAGGGATTTGAACTTTCGAAAGCCATGCCCGCGGTTATGGGCAGATGGGAATTTGTTAATGTCCGGTTGTAGATAACTTGAACCTTAATTTAATTAAAATGAATCAACTGAGTGTGTTACCGTGATGGCCTCTTCTCGGCGGAGTCTGGGAAGTGGACACGGTGTTGGAGTAATGCTTGCGCATGTTGTTCTCTAGTTTCTCGCTCGTTCTTTGCCTCCTCTTCTCGCTCTCTTTTGCGAATAAGTTAGCCTCCATATTTTGCTAGTCGCTTGCTGCAGCTCCACATATATATTTACCTTGCCTTTCCTTTTAGCTTAAATAGTCTTGATCGCGAGGGTGCGAGATTCCTGAGTCCCTGTGGCTCACAGATTACTATAACACCAGATGTAGGGCCTGATGATTCCGCTCTAGGAGACGCGCTTGAGCTCAAGTGGGAGTTCGACGAAGACTCCCAATGTTACTATGTTTCCTTTCCTGATGATCAGTAGTGGTGCCCTGTTGGGGGTGATCGGGATCGTGTCGCATGTTGGGTTATCTTTTATTTTGGCGCCGTAGATGGGCCATGAGTGTTTGGTTGATGTAATGTTATTTATGTACTTGATTGACGTGGCGAGTGTAAGACAACTATGTTATCTCCCCTTTTATTATCATATTACATGGGATGTTGTGAAGATTGCCTAACTTGCGACATATGCCTTCAATGCGATTATGCCTCTAAGTCGTGCCTCGACACGTGGGAGATATAGTCGCATCGAGGGTGTTACAGCTACTCCCAACCTCGCAGCTAAATGAGACCGGAGTCCCAACCTTTGAAAAGGATTTCCTTTTATTCACTTCACCTACCGTATACAAACGGTGTTTTATAGGGAAGGCCCTCGGGATGCCATGCCGAGCCCGCGGCGACTCGCCAACAAGGGGTTTCAAAGCCGGACAGGCTAAAAAGGAAGGCGGTCTGGATGGAGACGACGGCGCAGAGGTATGATACAACACCTCACTCCGTGGTTGTCGTCTTTTAAAAACATAGTAACACCTGTGTTTCCTAGAAGGAAGAACGCTCGCCGGACAATATCCGGAGAGGTTGCCGATCACGCCTCTACTAGTCGGACTCCAGGGCCGGACACAGAGGTGGAAGCTAACACGAGGTACACGCCGGATGCTCCTTCTACAGAGGATGCGGATAAGATATCCGCTACGAATCCCGAAGTGGAGAGCGCCATGAATCACAGGCGTCGCCGAGCCGTACTCCATGACGCTTGTTTCTCCCCAGAGGCATTTGATGCATTCAACTCGGGATATGCATACATCCGTGCTGCCCAAAATGGTCTAGCCAGAGCCACGGACAAGTATGTAAAGGATGTACGGGTAAGAAAATTTGATGAGTATATATATCAGTAGCTCCTGAGACTTAAAACAGTTGGCACAACTGATTTAAGGATCATTTATGTGCAGGTTCTTACAGAGAAAAATACTGGACTGTCACAGGAGCTGGAGGAATGCAAGACCCAACTTCGGGCCGCCGTTGCCGCATTGAAGGAACCTGAAAATTCCCCACCTGGTAACATTTGTTTCAAAGAATGATAGGTACCATATAGTGTGCGGCATGGCTGCAGATCTAACAATAGATATTGCAGATGACTCCGGAGAGAATTCGGAGGACCAGCATGTCACATGACAGCTAAAGGCTGGCGAACGCGTGCTGACTAAGGTCAGGCGGGAGAAAAACAATCTCCAAGATGCCAATACCAAGCTGAGCGTGGAACTGAAAGATGTTCGAGCTCAGCTTGCGTGCTCCGAGAAGGAGAATAAGTGGCTTCGACGCGGCATTTTCAGTAAGTGCTTGAACGAAACCTTAAAAGGGTGTGGCGGAGAAGCCGGCTAATAGAGTTATGTTTGCAGGTATGCTCACAGGTCGTCCCGCAGAGGAGATGCCCGGGTCTGCGGGTGATCTTCTACCCGAGCTCTCACAACTGCACGAACAAGTTTGGCAGGTGATGCAAGGTATTGCCTAGGCCTTGTGGCCATCCATCTCCCTGCCAGCAGGCATTGGAGAGCTTGCGGAGAAGCTCAAGGGAGCACGGCGACGCTTCCGATTATGGAAGATATCGGCCTACTGTCAAGATGCCAGGGAAGCCTGGGCCATGGTGAAGACGCGGTATACCAAGTGTCGGGGATATACCCCGCGGCGTAACCCGGCCGGAAGTATAACCCGGCCGTACATGGCAATTCACTGGCGACCCGCACTGGCCAGACGGTTTACAAACAACCTGACTGAAACTTATGACTCACTGGTAACCCGGCAGGCAGGATAGACGGATGACAAGGCCCAAGGCCCAAAAGGCCAGTTTACAAGGAAAGGCGTGAGGAATATTTGTCTTATAAGGAGTTAAGACCTAGACTTGTATCCGGTTTGTATTAGAGATAGACTAGTCCTAATCCTAATAGGACTCCACATGTAACTCGCCCCTTCAACATATATAAGGAGGGGCATGGCTCCCCAAAGAGGGGAGAGGTCATAAGAAACAATCTTAGGGCTAGACATAACTGGGAGAGCCGGTTTACAGCGTCTCCCTCATGATGATAATGAGACCTAGCCTCAAACAGCATGTAGGGTTGTTATCGGATGATGTTTCCCGGGGCCCGAAGCTGTCTAAATCCTTGTCTTGTGTTGCGTCTCTCGATTCCGCTCAACCCCTCTTAGGCTACTACATAGATGCGTTGGCCTCGCGACTAAGTCCTGACACTAAGGACATCTTTTGTGACAAAACAACGATAGTTGGCGCTGTAACACCCCGGATATGATTTTCCTAATATGTAATCCAACTCTTGCCGTTTCCGGCGTTAAGTTATTTTATTTTCTCGTGTTCGGGTTTTTGTCTCCGTGTGTTGTTGTTCTTGTCATGCATCTCATATCATATCATCATGTGCATTGCATCTGCATACGTGTTCATCTCATGCATTCGATCATTTTCCCCGTTGTCTGTTTTGCATTCCGGCGCTCCGTTCTCCTCCGGTGGTCATTTCTACCTTTCTTTCATGCGTGGGGATTAAACATTTCCGGATTGGACCGAGTCTTACCATGCGGCCTTGGTTTACTACCAGTAGACCGCCTGTCAAGTTTCGTACCATTTGGACTTCGTTTGATGCTCCAATGGTTAACCGAGGGACCGAGAAGTCCTCGTGTGTGTTGCATCCCAACACCCCTCCATTTTGGCCCAAAACCCACCTAACCCCTCTCCATAATCTAGAGCATTCAATTACGATCGCGTGGCCGAAAACCACACCTCTTTTGGACACTCCTAGCTCCCTCTATGCCTATAAATAGACCCCTCCTCGAAATCCCGGATCCCCTCTTCCAAACCCTAGCCCCGCTCCATCCGCGCGGCCGGACAACGTCCGCCCGCCGCAGGACATCCCGCCGCCACCAACCCGTCGTCACCACGTGGCGCGCCGCCACCCGCGCCCGCTCCGGCCCGGGGAGAGCCCCCGAGGCCCGAGCCGCCCGCCGCTCGATCCCGCGGGATCCGCCGCCGCCAGAGCCCGAGGCGCCTCCCAGCGCCGCCCTCGCCGATCTCCAGCCGCCGCCTCGCCCGCCGGCCGCCGCCCTGCCGCCTCACCGCCGTCCGCCACTGCACGGCCTCTGTTTGCCGTCGCTTCCTCGCAACCGCAGCGACCCGCCGGCGCCGCCCGCTTCCTCGCCGGCACGCCCTCGCCGGAGCCGAGCTCCGCCATGCTGCGGCGAGCCCCGAGCTCACTCCAGCCACCATCGTCCCCGTCTTTTCCCGCAAAGCCTCCAGGGATCCTCGAAGTCCGCGCCGTCCAGATCCAGATCTGAGGAACCCTATGGGTTGACCTTTTTTTCTCCCAAGTCTTCAGTTAATTTAGCTATGTTCATCATGCCATAACTTTGCATCCGTAGATTTGTTTTGGGCATATAGCATATCAAATTGTTAACCTCAGAGATCACATCATTTCATCTCATTGCATCATTTTCATTTGAGTTCATCTTGATGCCCGAAATGCTGTTGGAAGAATGCTAGTTGAGATATTTGTCAGATCTGCTGCTCCAATTGGATATTTGTCATTTTTGCCATGTTTAATGTGTGCATGATATGCCCATGAGCTCTACATATGTTTTGTTATATGTTTTATCATCTTTCCAGTGGTGGTATCCATGTATTTTTGTGATGTGTGTGGTGACTAGCACAAGCTTGCAAAGTGGTGCATTTGTTAATGCTGATTTCAGGGACTTATCATTTCCACCAAGTCCTTGATCTATTTATTTCTATATGCCATATGTTCATGTTGTTTCCTAGTGATCCGTGCCTCTTTTGAAGATGATCAGTAAGTATGTTTTGGTAATCTTGTAGTGCTCTATCCATCCATGTCTTTGTTTCAAATTATGGATCACCCTACCTTGAGTCAATCGAGCTCTACTTTTGTCATTTCGTGAATCTGGGCAGATTGTCTACTTGTTAGCGATTTTGCCGAGGATGTTGTAGTTGATCCGTGCATGCCAAGTTATTGTTCTTGCCATGACTAGCTTGTATAATGTGTATTCTTGATCGGTGTATGCTTAGATTGTCATGAAAAGCTCTGAAGTGAGTGCATCGAGCTCGTAAACATGCCTTCTTGATATCTGATTTTGCATGCTCCATTTTTTCACTAAGCCTGTGATCTAATTATGTTTTTGCCATGTTCATATGCTTGCAAATGTATTTTCTGATCCCTTTTGGCTCAAGGTCACTAAGGGACTTTTGTTAAGCTCTTTGCGTAACTCCATGCCATTCTTTACTTTGCCATGTTCAGGTCCTGTAGAACATAGTTTTCATGCTCCGAAATGTGCTACCTGATATGAAATTCCAGACAAGTGTTAATTTCACTAAGTCTGAGATCTGTTTACCAATTGCACTTTTCCATGCTTGTTTGAACCTGATAATGGATTAATTGGCCGTAGCTCAGTGTTCCTCTTTTGTTAAGCATCATGAATGGATTTTTTTGCCATGTTTGGGTGCTATAGCATGTTCATCTTGTTGCTTTTAGATGCCTACTTGCTGTATATCGCAGACCAGTGCCATATTTGAATTGCTTGCCATTTCCAAACCGTAACTCCGATTCCAGTGATCTTTATATCGTTTTCAAGAGATTTCATCTCACTTTCCGGTGGCACAATTGGATTTCCAAGTTGAGGCCAGGTTATTTCATCTCTTGTCAAATCATGCATATGCATCCCGCATCGCATCCCGCATAGCATACCATGTTTGCATCATGTTGTTTGAGTTGTGCACGTGGTTGATAGCATTCCTTTTGCTTGTTTGTCTTATTTGGGTAGAGCCGGGAGACGAGTTTGCTAACGAGGAGCCCGTTGAGTTTGCTTTCTAGGACCCAGTCAACTCTGACAATGTTGCAGGCAAGATGATCATATCCTCGAAATCACTACTATCTTTGCTTTGCTAGATGCTCGCTCTTTTGCTATGCCTATGCTACGATACCTACCACTTGCTTATCATGCCTCCCAAATTGCCATGTCAAACCTCTAACCCACCATGTCCTAGCAAACAGTTGATTGGGTATGTTACCGCTTTGCTCAACCCTCTTATAGCGTTGCTAGTTGCAGGTGAAGATTGGAGACCGTTCCTTGTTGGAACATGATTTACTTGTTGGGATATCACTATATTATCTTGTTATCTTAATGCATCTATATACTTGGTAAAGGGTGGAAGGCTCGGCCTCTCGCCTAGTGTTTTGTTCCACTCTTGCCGCCCTAGTTTCCGTCATATCGGTGTTATGTTCCCAGATTTTGCGTTCCTTACGCGGTTGGGTTATAATGGGAACCCCTTGATAGTTCGCCTTGAATAAAGCTTCTCCAGCAATGCCCAACCTTGGTTTTACCATTTGCCACCTTGCCTCTTTTTCCCTTGGGTTTACGGAGCCCGAGGGTCATCTTATTTAATCCCCCTCCCCCGGGCCAGTGCTCCTCTGAGTGTTGGTCCACCTGTCAGCTGCCGGTGGCCACCAGGGGCAACTCTGGGCTGGCCTACCCGTACCTAAGACAATCTGAGTGTTCCCTGAGAACGAGATATGTGCAGCTCCTATCGGGATTTGTCGGCACATTCGGGTGGTGTAGCTGGATTTGTTTTAACTTGTCGAAGTGTCTTGTAGAACCGGGATACCGAGCCTGATCGGAACATCTCGAGAGAAGGTCTATTCCTTCGTTGACCGTGAGAGCTTGTCATGGGCTAAGTTGGGACTCCCCTACAGGGATTTGAACTTTCAAAAGTCGTGCCCGCGGTTATGGGCAGATGGGAATTTGTTAATGTCCAGTTGTAGATAACTTGAACCTTAACTTAATTAAAATGAATCAACTGTGTGAGTTACCGTGATGGTCTCTTCTCGGCGGAGTCCGGGAAGTGAACACGGTGTTGGAGTAATGCTTGCCGTAGGTTGTTCTCTCGTTATTCGTTCGCGCTTTGCTATATCTTCTCGCTCTCTTTTGCGAATAGGTTAGCCAGCATACATGCTAGTCGCTTGCTGCAGCTCCACATATTTACCTTGCCTTTCCTATGAGTTTAAATAGTCTTGATTGCGAGGGTGCGAGATTGCTGAGTCCCTCTGGCTCACAGTTTACTTCCAAACCAGATGCAGGGCCAGACGACTCCGTTCCATATGACGTGTTAGAGCTCAAGTGGGAGTTCGATGAGGACTCACACCGTTACTATGTTTCTTTCCTTGATGATCAGTAGTGGAGCCCAGTTGGGGTGATCAGGACTGTGTCGCATGTTGGGTTGGTCTGTTATTTTGGCACCATAGTCTGGCCATGAGTGATTGGTTGATATAATGCTATTTATGTACTTTGTGTGACGTGGCGAGTGTAAGCCAACTATGTTACTTTTCCCCTTATTATGTATTACATTGGATGTTGTGATGATTGCCTAACTTGCGACATTGCTTTCAATGTGGTTATGCCTCTAAGTCGTGCCTCGACACGTGGGAGATATAGCCGCATCGAGGGAGTTACAAGTTGGTAACCAGAGCCTTCCCGACCTTAGGAGCCCCATTGCTTGATCGTTATTAGTGGCCGAGTTGAGTCTAGAAAAATGTTTTGAGTCATTTAGGAATTATATATTGGAGAGTTTAGGAATTCTTTTTACTCCCCAGTGCCTTCATCGCTCTGGTGAGACATCCTAACGTAGAGTTTTGTCTCTTCTCTCCCCAAATTTCACTAAATTTTTTTAGGATCACGCGGTTATCTTGGAATCTTTCCGATGGTTTTGTGATGAGAACATTGTTCTTGGTGCCTCCTGTCTTTAGGGGTTGTGGCAGTGTCCCGGGGAGTTGAGCTCCGAGGTGTTGTCGTCACAATTTTATCGTTGCAGTTCTGGAATACCTGAGTTTAGTACGCCGACATCGAAAATCTCTTTTATGCAGTTCGTTGGTGAGATAACCTCGACGCCACCCAGTACTGGGGCGGGAGTTCGGGAGTATCGCCATAACTTGTATAACGGATGCTTTTCGAAGGTTGAGGTAGATGGTTTCCGAAGTTTTCTCGGTTATGTGTTGAAGGATGGATACAACTGGATGTAGGAATTGCTAGATTTGGGTGAGATATTATGCTTCCCCTGTATCCCCAACACCTGATTGCATGACTGGAAAGGTTCGGGAGTTTCATAGGTGGGAATTCTTGTAGCTCTAGTTCTTCTTCCGCGGATATTTGGTTTGAGATTGGGATTTCTTACCGAGTATTTGTTCTTGATCCGTACCTTGTTGATTTATTCCTCTACCTAAATTCTAAGTGGCTTCTCAATTTATGGATATGTGACCATTTCAAGTGGAATGCATTTGTTCTTATGTTCGGATGTGAAGACTATATGTTGCAATTTCAACCTGCTTGATTCAGCTTCATTTTATCTGTCAATGTGCTAACGGATGTCACCCTCTTCAGGATGGCTCCCGCTAAGAGCAGCAATCAGAATCAAAATTAGAATCAGGATCCGCCACCACCTCCCCCTCCTCCGGAAGCATGGCAAGCTGTGATGGCCTCTACTAATGCAAACACGCAGTTGATCATGCAAATTCTTCAAGAGCGCAATCAAGCGAACCAAGGCAACCAAGGCAACAATCAGAATCACTTTTCTACACTCAACCAGTTCCTTGCTAACGGGCCAAAGACTTTCAGCAATTGTGTTGAGGCAACTGATGCTGATGATTGGCTCGTGGATCTGTGCAAGCATTTCGAGTGAAGTAACGTTAGGCCTGAGGACTTTGTCAAGTTCGCTTCCTTCCAACTCAAAGACCAAGCTGCAGAATGGTTCCAGCAGTTCAAGGATTCTAGAGGAGGCCGTGTGATTACCTGGGATGAATTCCGTCAAGACTTCAAAGCTCATCATATTCCTCAGAGCGTGGTTGAAAGCAAGCGTGAGGAATTCCGCAACCTGAAGCAAGGCTCTTTGTCTGTCTATGACTACAACAAGTTGTTTCAGAAGCTCGCCCGCTTTGCTAAGCAGGACGTCCCTGATGAAAAGAGCATGATATATCAGTTCAGGGGTGGTCTCAGAGAAGAAATCCAACTAGCTCTTGTTCTCTTTGAGCCCTTGAGGTACGATGAGTTCTACAACATGGCATTGAAGCAAGAGGCTGCTCAACTGAGGTGTGATGCTTCCAAGAAGCGAGTCAGAGATGCTACTCCTTCCTCCTCTACTCAAGTGGCCAAGCAGCAGAAGTATTGGCTTCCTCCTCCTCCATTCCGTCAGCCGTATCAGAAGAGCAAAGGTGGCAGTGGATCTTCCCCCCCCCCCCACCCTGGCCTTCAGAACAAAACTTCATCTCAAGCTCCAAGATCGAGTGCTCCGTACCACCGTCCGCTTTTAGAGGTCACGTGCAACAAGTGCCAACAGAAGGGTCACTATGCCAACAAATGCTTCAATCAGAGGCGTCTTCCTCCTCCTCCTCCTCCTGTGAGATTGGCAAGTACAGCTGGTTAAGCATAACCCCAAGGACGCCAAGGTCAACTTGCTGAAAGCAGCTCAGGCAGAGGACTCGTCACATGTCATCACGGGTAACCTTCCTGTTAACGATATTCCTGCTAAAGTTCTTTTTGACACTGGTGCATCGCATTGTTTCATCTCAAGACCGTTTACATATAAGCATGGTTTGGCCTTGCAAATTTTTCCTAGACCTTTAGCAGTTGTCTCTCCCAGTAGGCGCATGCATGCTAACTCCATTGCTCCGGATGTTACTATCACTTTGGGCGACTACAAATTTCTATCTTCTCCAAAGGTTCTTGGTGACTCGAATATTGATCTTATTCTCGGAATGGAATGGCTTTCTAAGCACAAGGCGCATCTTGATTGTGCAGCCAGGCAGATTCAATTGACTCATTCGTCGGAGGATGTAATTGTTTTTGCTGCTCGTGATGATACCATCTGTCTGTTTTCTCTCAATGAGAAGGGTGAATTGGATGCCATCTCGCAAATTCCAGTCGTTTGCGAATATCAAGACGTCTTTCCAGAAGAGCTTCCAGGAAATGCCTCCGCACCGGCCGGTTCAATTCTTCATCGATCTTGATCCTGGCACGGAACCTGTTTGCAAACGTCCTTACAAGCTCGGACCTGAAGAGTTGAAGGAGCTGAAGAAGCAACTCGATATTCAAGAGAGAATGGGTCTCATCCGACCTAGTTCTTCTCCGTGGGGTTGTGGAGTTCTTTTTGTGAAGAAGAAGGATGGAACGGACCGACTTTGTGTTGATTACCGTCCATTGAACAAGAATACCATCAAGAACAAATACCCACTTCCCAACATCAACGAGCTGTTCGAACAACTCAAAGGTGCCCAAGTATTCTCCAAGCTTGATCTCCGTATGGGTTATCATCAGATTCGAATCCATGAACAAGATATTCCCAAGACGGCTTTTAGGACAAGCTATGGTTCATATGAATACACTGTCATGTCTTTTGGCCTCGTCAATGCTCCTCCGACCTTCTCTCGCATGATGAACTTCATCTTCAACGCCTACACCAATGACTTCGTTTTGGTCTATCTCGACGACATTCTGGTCTTTTCGAAGAACAAGGAAGATCATGCCAAGCACTTGCGTTTGGTACTCGATAAGCTCAGGGAACACCAGTTCTACGCCAAGTTCTCCAAGTGCGAATTTTGGCTCGATGAGGTTCTTTATCTTGGTCATATCATCTCTACCAAGGGTATTGCGGTGAATCCTGAGAAGGTGTCTGCAATTGTGAATTGGGAACCACCTCAGAACATGAAGCAACTCCGTAGCTTCCTCGGTCTCACAAGCTATTGTCGAAGATTCGTTGAAAACTTTTCTAAGATCGCGAAGCCTCACTCAAATCTTCTCCAGAAGCATGTCAAGTACGTTTGGTCTCCGGAATGTGACATTGCGTTCAACACTTTGAAAGAGAAATTGTTCACTGCTCCAGTTTTGACTCCTAATGAATCCAAACCGTTCGAGTTCTTTGGCGATGCCTCTCTTCAAGGTCTTGGTGCAGTTTTGATGCAAGAGAAGAAAGTTGTTGCTTATACATCTCGCCAGTTGAAGCCCAATGAGAAGAACTACCCCACTCATGACCTCGAGTTGCCGGCAGTTGTGCATGCTCTTTTGACTTGGAGACATCTCTTATTGGGAAGAAAAGTGGACATCTTCACTGACCACAAGAGTCTCAAGTACATCTTCACTCAGCCTAATCTCAACCTCATGCAGACTTGATGGGTCGAAATGATTCAAGAGTATAATCCGAGTATCGAGTATACTCCAGGCAAGGCCAATGTGATTGCTGACGCTTTGAGAAGGAAGGCTTATTGCAACAGTCTGATTCTCACGCCTTATCAACCCGAGCTTTGTGAAGCTTTCCACAAACTTAATCTGCAAGTTGTTCCTCAAGGTTTCCTCGCCAACCTTCAAGTCTCTCCTACCTTGGAAGATCAGATTCGCCAAGCTCAACTTCTTGATGCTATGGTGAAGAAGGTGAAGATTGGGATTGCCAAGAGTCAACCCAAGTACAAGTGCTACCGACTTGATGACAAGGATACTCTCTTCTTCGAGGATCGTATTGTCGTGCCCAAAGGTGCCCTTCGTAAAGTGATCATGAACGAGGCTCACAATTCTCTCCTCTCCATCCACCCTGGGAGCATGAAGATGTATCAGGACCTCAAGCAGGCTTATTGGTGGACTCGAATGAAGAGCGAGATTGCTTAGTTCGTGAATGAATGTGATGTCTGCAGAAGAGTGAAGGCAGAACACCAAAGGCCAGCTGGTCTCCTCCAACCTCTTGCCATTCCAGAATGGAAGTTTGACCACATTGAGATGGACTTCGTGACTGGGTTTCCAAAGTCCAAACGTGGCAATGATGCTATATTCTTTGTTATCGACAAACTCACTAATGTGGCTCACTTTCTGCCTATCAAAGAGTCTACCACTGCAGCTCAATTGGCGGAACTCTATACCTCTCGAATTGTCTCGCTGCACGGTATTCCATAGGTGATCTCTTCAGACCGTGGCAGCATCTTTACCTCAAAGTTTTGGGATTCTTTTCAGAAGGCCATGGGCACCAACATCCGCTTCAGCACAGCTTTCCACCCTCAGACTAGCGGTCAAGTCGAGCGTGTCAACCAGATTCTTGAAGATATGCTCAGGGCTTGTGTGATCTCCTTCGGCATGAAGTGGGAGGATTGTCTTCCATATGCTGAATTTTCCTACAACAACAGTTTTCAAGCAAGTTCGGGCAAGGCCCCATTTGAAATTCTGTATGGCAGGAAGTGTCGTACCCCTCTCAACTGGCCTGAAACCGGTGAACGTCAGCTTCTGGGAAATGACTTAATCATAGAGGCAGAAGAGATGTGCAAAGTCATTCGAGATAACCTCAAAGCAGCCCAATCGTGCCAGAAGAGCTACTATGATAGTAAGCACCGTGATTTGGCTTTCGTGATCGGAGATCATGTTTACTTCCGCGTCTCTCCTATGAAAGGTACTCGTCGCTTCGATATCAAAGGGAAGCTTGCCCCTAGATACGTGGGACCTTTCAAGATCGTCAGCAAGAGAGGTGATCTTGCCTATCAACTCAAGCTTCCTTCAAACTTTGCAAATGTGCATGACGTGTTCCATGTCTCTCAGCTCCGCAAGTGCTTCAAGACTCTTGACCGCACCGTCAACTTCCAAGACATTGAGCTCCAAGAAGATCTCTCTTATCGTGAGCACCCCGTTGCTATGCTTGAAGAGACTGAACGCAAGACCCGCAACAAGTCAATCAAATTCCTCAAAGTCAAGTGGTCACACCATTCCGACCGTGCAGCTACCTGGGAACACAAGGATCACCTCTGTTCTGAGTACCCGGCGTTCTTTCAGTCCTAGATCTCGGGATGAGATCCTTTCGTAGTGGTGGAGTGTTGTAACACCCCGGATATGATTTTCCTAATATGTAATACAACTCTTGCCGTTTCTGGCATTAAGTTATTTTATTTTCTCGGGTTCGGGTTTTTGTCTCCATGTGTTGTTGTTGTTGTCATGCATCTCATATCATGTCATCATGTGCATTACATCTGCATACGTGTTCATCTCATGCATTCGAACATTCTCCCCGTTGTCCGTTTTGCATTCCGGCGCTCCATTTTCCTCCGGTGGTCATTTATACCTTTCTTTCGTGTGTGGGGATTAAACATTTCCGGATTGGACCGAGTCTTTCCAAGCGGCCTTGGTTTACTACCGGTAGACCGCCTGTCAAGTTTCGTACCATTTGGACTTCGTTTCATGCTCCAACGGTTAACCAAGGGACCGAGAAGGCCTCATGTGTGTTGCAGCCCAACACCCCTCCATTTTGGCCCAAAACCCACCTAAACCCTCTCCATCATCTAGAGCGTTCGATCACGATCACGTGGCCAAAAACCGCACCTCTCTTGGACACTCCTAGCTCCCTCTATGCCTATAAATAGACCCCTCCTCGAAATCCTCGACAACGTCCGCCCGCCGCCGGACATCCCGCTGCCGCCAACCCATCGTCGCCACGTGGCACGCCGCCACCCGCGCCCGCTCCGGCTCGGGGAGAGCCCCCGAGGCCCGAGCCACCCGCCTCCCGATCCCGCGGGATCCGCCGCCGCCAGAGCCCGAGGCGCCTCCCAGCGCCGCCCTTGCCGATTTCCGGCCGCCGCCTCGCCTGCCGGTCGCCGCCCCGCCGCCTCACCACTGTCCGCCACCGCCCGGCCGCCGTCTGCCGTCGCTTCCTCGCAACCGCAGCGACCCGCCGGTGCCGCCCGCTTCCTCGCTGGCACGCCCTCGCCGGAGCCGAGCGCCGCCACGCCGCGGCGAGCCCCGAGCTCACTCCAGCCACCACCATCCCCGTCTTCTCCGGCAAAGCCTCCGGGGATCCTCGAAGTCCGTACTGTCCAGATCCAGATCTGAGGAACCCTAGGGGTTGACCTTTTTTCTCCCAAGTATTCAGTTTATTTAGCTATGTTCATCGTGCCATAACTTTGCACCCGTAGATCCGTTTTGGGCATATAGCATATCAAATTGTTCGCCTCAGAGAGCACATCATTTCATCTCATTGCATCATTTTCATTTGAGTTCATCTTGTTGCTCGAAATGCTTTTGGAAGAATGCTAGTTGAGATATTTGTCAGGTCTGCTGCTCCAATTAGATATTTGTCATTTTTGCCATGTTTACTGTGTGCATGATATGCCCATGAGCTCTACATATGTTTTGTTATATGTTTTGCCATGTTTCCAGTGGTGGTATCCATGTATTTTTGTGATGTGTGTGGTGACTAGCACAAGCTTGCAAACTGGTGCATTTGTTAATGCTGATTTCAGGGACTTAGCATTTCCACTAAGTCCTTGATCTGTTTATTTCAATATGCCATATGTTCATGTTGTTTCCTAGTGATCCCTGCCTCTTTTGAGGATGATGAGTAAGGTTTTTTTGTTAATCTTGTAGTGCTCTATCCATCCATGTCTTTGTTTGCAATTATGGAGCAACCTAGCTTGAGTGAATCGAGCTCTACTTTTGTCATTTCGTGAATCTGGGCAGATTGTCTACTTGTTAGCGATTTTGCCGAGGATGTTGTAGTTGATCTGTGCATGCCATGTTATTGTTCTTTACATGACTAGATTGTATAATGTGTATTCTTGATGGGTGTATGCTTAGATTGTCATGACATGCTCTGAAGTGAGTGCATCGAGCTCGTAAACATGCCTTCTTGATATCTGATTTTGCATGCTCCATTTTTTCACTAAGTCTATGATCTGATTATGTTTTTGCCATGTTCACATGCTTGCAAATGTATTTTCTGATCCCTTTTGCCTCAAGGTCACTAAGGGACTTTTGTGAAGATCTTTTAGTAGCTCCATGCCATGCTTTACTTTGCCATGTTCAGGTCCTGTAGAATATAGTTTTCAAGCTCCGAAATGTGCTACATGATCTGAACTTCCATACAAGTGTTAATTTCACTATGTCTGAGATCTGTTTACCAATTGCACTTTTGCCATGCTTGTTTGAACCTAATAATGGATGAATTGGCCGTAGCTCAGTGTTCCTCCTTTGTTAAGCATCATGAATGGATTCCTTCCATGTATTTTGTTGCCAGGTTTGGGTGTTGTATCATGTTCATCTTGTTGCTTTTAGATGCCTACTTGCTGTATATCGCAGACCGGTGCCATATTTGAATTGGTTGCCATTTCCAAACAGTAACTCCGATTCCGGTGATCTTTATATCATTTTCAAGAGATTTCATCTCACCTTTCCAGTGGCACACTTGGATTTCCATGTTGAGGCCAGGTTCTTTCATCTCTTGTAAAATCTTGCATATGCATCCCGCATCGCATCCCGCATAGCATACCATGTTTGCATCATGTTGTTTGAGTTGTGCACGTGGTTGATTGCGTTCCTTTTGCTTGTTTGTCTTGTTTGGGTAGAGCCGGGAGACGAGTTTGTTAATGTCCGGTTATGGGTAGATGGGAATTTGTTAATGTCCGGTTGTAGATAACTTGAACCTTAACTTAATTAAAATGAATCAACTGTGTGAGTTACCGTGATGGTGTCTTCTCGGCGGAGTCCGAGAAGTGAACACGGTGTTGGAGTAATGCTTGCCGCAGGTTGTTCTCTAGTTATTCGTTCGCGCTTTGCTATCTCTTCTCGCTCTCTTTTGCGAAAGGTTAGCCACCATACATACTAGTCGCTTGCTGTAGCTCCACATAGTTACCTTGCCTTTCCTATGAGCTTAAATAGTCTTGATCGCGAGGGTGCGAGATTGCTGAGTCCCTGTGGCTCACAGTTTACTTCCAAACCAGATGCAGGGCCAGACGAGTCCATTCCAGATGACGCGTTAGAGCTCAAGTGGGAGTTCGACGAGGACTCACGCCGTTACTATGTTTCTTTCCCTGATGATCAATAGTGGAGCCCAGTTGGGGTGATCGGGACCGTGTCGCGTGTTGGGTTGGTCTTTTATTTTGGCACCGTAGTCGGGCCATGAGTGATTGGATGATGTAATGCTATTTATGTACTTTGTGTGACATGGCGAGTGTAATCCAACTATGTTACTTTTCCCCTTATTATGTATTACATTGGATGCTGTGATGATTGCCGAACTTGTGACATTGCTTTCAATGCGGTTATGCCTCTAAGTCGTGCCACGACACATTGGAGATATAGCCGCATCGAGGGCATTACAGGCACCCACCGTGAGGATGGCGCACGGTGGTGTTGAGTCTTGGAGGGCGCTATCCTAGGGATCGAGAAGCTCCGTCCGACTTATTGAAGAAGTTCCAGCCGGTTCATCGGAGAGTTCCAGCTGGTTCGCCGAAAAAGTTCTGTCAGGCTCATCGAAAGGTTCCGCCGGTTCGTCGGAAGGTTCTAACCGGATTATTGAAAAGTTCCGAGCACTTCGACATAAGGTTCCGTCTGAATCATCAAAAGGTTCCAATTGCCCCGAGGAGAAGTTCTGTTCGAATCGCCAAAGGGTTCCAGCCGAATCGCCGAAAGGTTCCGTCCGAGTCGATAAAGAGTTCTGACCTAGATTATGAAAAAGGTTTCGGCCGGATTATCAAGAGATTCCGGTTCAAAAGTTCTAGACGGATTATCAGGAGGTTCCGGTTCAAAAGTTTTGGATTATCTAAAGTTCCAGACGGATCATCAAGAGGTTCCGGATGAATTATCAAGAGGTTCCAGTTCAAAAGTTCCGGATTATCAAAAGTTCCCGTCGGATTATCAAGACGTTCCGGTTCCAGAAATTCTGGCTGAAAAAGTTCCGGCCGGGTTATGTGTAGACCTCAGGCACTAGAAGACATATAACCAATCAACTCTTCTGTCCAAAAACAAAAGAAGCACTATGCATTATTCAGCGCCACCATCCGGCAAAAAAATACCAGGTGTTATTATTCCTATGTATTTTATCAGTACATGTTAATTCATCTGACAACAATCACTCTGGCCTACAATATTTTTACGCAGGACAACCATTAAAAGAAAAAGGTGTGATGTTATACCATGGATGCACGTTTGGCTGTGTCGCGCGGCTTCACGGACAGGCATGTCGCAGTCCGGTTACGTCAACGTGCCGACTGACTCGCCCGTCCGCACCGCCATCCAACGCCATGGACGACTCGCCCGTCCGCTCTAGCGGCCGGATCACGCGCCGGATTACAGCGTGGAGGACAATTTGCTCGGCCGCACCAGCTTATAAACGTCGCGGTCGATTCATCTGTCTGCTCCCGTGGCCGATTCACCCGTGAGGGATTTCAATTTCACCTAGTGATCATCAACTTCAGGTGATGTCCATCTAAAATATATTTTATTAGCACATATTATTTTTGTCAAAGATCAGTTTATCTTTGTCTTGGTCTGCAATATTGTTTATGCAGGACAATTATTCACTCCAAAGGCTATGGTTGTGTCATGGATGTATAACTCGCGCCACCATTATAATGCGCTAGTATCTTACCATGCCATCAAGATCGATGAATATATGTGCAAGCCACCATTCTGCAGACCGGTTTACATCAATATGATGGGGCTAACTCGCCCGTCCATGCCAGTTTACAACGCCGCGGCCGATTCATGTGTCTGTGCCGCCTCTGAAGCCGCGGTCATCTTTGTTGACCGTCTCTCACGACCTGGTCTACATCAACGCACCAGATCACACCTGTCTGCATGAGCTATTTATTAAGTATAAAGCCAGTCACTACTCGGGTAGCCCAGTTTTCTTTCAAATTGGAGGCAAATTATCATCAACTGTCGTTTGCACCGGATGGCTCAATGAGCAGACGCAGAAGTCGCCGCCACTATGGTTTGGTTAAACTTCAAATAGCCAGTTGGAACAAACCATTGGCCGAGTTGCTGACACGGCTCATACGGGATCATTCATAACCCGCCGCAGTCACCTCAACCTTCTGTGGATTCACATCATAATGTCAAACACCAATGATATACAACATATGCCGGTTTATATCGCGGCCAAATACGGAGAATCTCAAGCCAACTCCTTGAGTCGCCTTGAGACTCGGGGACTACAATGACATGACTCAGAAAATGCTGCCGGTTTTCAGTGAAGTCAAGGGCCATCTGAAAAATTCTGGTTCAAAATGAAGAATGCCGGTTTAAAATCTGGTTCAAGGGAAATCTGTTCTCCCACAAAGCTCTGAAGCTTTCAAATCCAGTTTAAGAATTTCCGGTTCAAAAAAGAATTATCTTCTCGCAAGTTCGAGCTTAAAGGCCGTCAGAAAATTTCCAGCTGAAAATGAAGATTCCGGTTCAAAATTCGGATCAAGGGAAAGATGTCTCCCATAAAGCTTTGAAGCTCTTAATATCCGGTTTAACATCCGGTTCAAGAAGAAATATCTCTCGAAAAGTTCGAGTTCTCAGAAAAGTTAAAGGTTGCCGAAGAGGACCTATTGCCATGATGCACGGTTCAAACATGGGTTATCGTGCCTTATTGGCTTATCATATTATTGATCACATGGGGGATTTTGTTTATAAAGCGGAGTTTTGATTACATATTGATCCGGCTATCAAGCCAATATTATCATAAGAGCACATCCCTGGTTACTTCGGTAATCCGGCTATCAAGCCAATATTATCACAAGGGGCCAAACAGAGTCTGTTGCACAGCACAACTCAGTCATGGGTATCCCTTGAGCACAGCTCACAATATCACTTGGGGGCTATGTTCGAACCATAGGCACACCTCTTGATAGGCTTAAGGCCACCAGGGAAATCATTTGGGGGCTTTGGTCGTATCCGAACCATAGCTACACCTCTTGATAGGCATAAGGGCACCAGGGAAATCACTTGGGGGCTTGGTCATATCTGAACCATAGCTACACCTCTTGATAGGCATAAGGCCACCAGGGAAATCACATGGGGGCTATGGGTTCGAACCATAGTTACACCTCTTGATAGGCATAAGGGCACTAGGGAAATCACTTGGGGGCTTGGTCGTATTCTTACCATAGTTACACCTTTTGATCGACGCAATGCCACAATTATGACTATATGGGGGCTCTGGTCGTATCCGAACCATAGCTTAAACCCTCTTGATCATACATATACATCATCATATATTGCATCATACGTTGCATCATCATTACGTCATCATAGCATGTATCATATGTGCATGGATATACCGACGTTCATTAACCCGGCTTGACTTTCAACGGCAAGTTGTTTGAACATGATCACTTATAATCCGGCGCTTATTAAACCGGTCTGGTTTTGACTAACAAGTCGCCAGTGTTATAAGGAAAATACGGTGTTTATTATATCCCCGTACGGTTTATTATCATAATCCAGCACAATATGGAAGGAGTTATCAGTACTCAAGATTTGGGTTATCACCCTTACTACAAAAAGTTGGTAAACCAACGATGTGATTCAATGTCACAGGTATGATATATTTCATATCTGATTATTCTTAAGTGCAGCCTTGGTTATAAACCCGGGTTATATGTTGGGCATTATGACCCGTCCGGCGGTAAACCTCCAGGACACTTTATATGCAGAAATAGGTTGAATAAAGCATGATTATAAATCACCGGTGTTTATTAACCTGGCCTGGCTTTCGACGATAAGTCGCCAGCATATGAAAAACATCAAAAAGTTAGAAGTCTTGGCTTCTACAATCCGGGTCATCACCCTTAGTACACGGGTATCATAAACCGACAGGGCAATTCAATATCACAGGCCATATAGCCATGATTATATGACTCATCCTTGAGCGTCTTTGGGGTTTGATAAACCGCCATGATGGGAGACTTTAAGTCATCAGGAAATTTTGCGTTGAGCAATCAAAAGAAGGATATTTCATGACTCCGGGGTGATACTGGCCCCGGATTATAATTATCAAGGCATCACCATGGTATTAATCTACATGTGTCTTTCAATAAAGGTATGAGTATTTTGGGTTGATAACCCGCCCTGGCTTTTGACGTTAAGTCCTCAGGGTATATGTCGCTTAAAATCCGTGCAGGATTTATAGAGTTATGACTTACATAAATAGTTAAGTCCAATCATCATCAAAATTGATGCTTCAAAATAAATATCTATTCTGGATTTTCTCAAAGACTATCAGCCACAGGGTTATAAAAATTCTGGCTTACAATGAATGCGCATTAAGTCGCCATTGGCCAAGAGCCGCTGAGTATTTAAACTTCGGATTTACTTGTCAACCGATAAGGTATGCAAATTTCTAATAGCCAAACTTGGCTGGATTTTCATGATGATATTGAATGATTGAGGTTTTCATACCGGATTATATTATTCAAATCTTCAAATAGCCAACATGGATGGATTTTATTATGGTTACCAGTAACCAGTATTATGATTAAGGTTTTCAAAGTCGCTTTAGCGCAATAGCTATTATATTATCAATGGATATGATTTATTCTACAATTGAAGGAATAGTCCCGAGTCGCTGCAGGCTTATGACCCGACACTTGGGGGCTACATTATTCAAGTTGAGATTACATCAACTATGCAAGTCTCATGTCGCTGCAAGCATGCACCATGACACTTGGGGGCTAATGCAAAATCATTTTTACTAGCCTTATTGAAGACCCAACTCATTACATCATAATAAGCCGGCCCTTGGGGGCTACCAATTGCTCCTGTCAAAAATTTAAGGTACACAAGCTTTAATCCATTATATTGAAAGGTTTATTGCTCAGTTGGTAAAGCATAAAGCTCTTAACCTTGTGGACGTGGGTTCAAGCCCCATGAAGGGGGTTACATCATATGATATTATTTTCAATGAAGTATATATAAAGTCCCAGCTCAATATTATCTTACTGAGCCAACCCTTGGGGGCTATACATTGTTGTTCAAATCTGCATGATGATATTTATAAAGTCCCTCCTCATTATTGCTTAATGACCCGGCCCTTGGGGGCTACACTGGTTCAAGTTTTTTGATCATCAGGCAATTACAAGTCCCAGGTTGCTGCAAGCATGACAACCCGGCACTTGGGGGCTACATAATATGTAATATTAAGTTGTGGCTAGTGACAGAGATGAACAATATGGATTTCTTGAAGGTTGCAACATTTATATTGAAACAAGTCTTAGCTATCACTATATTCTCCTCTTAAGACTTGGGAGCTACAGGTAATAGGCATATAAAGGGGAACATCTTCAAATTCTTAGTTTTGGGCAAATCAGGAAGATTAATTGTGTGACCTGGCGTTGGCAACAATCATAACCCGGCGTCTATAAACGGTCATGACCCGGGATCATCAGTTTTTATAACCCAGCAATTTTGGCAATGATAAAGCAGCAAGTTCTACATTTTCAAACCGGCTGAATATTAGTTGAATATTTGAAGACCAATATGTTTGTCAAATCAGAGCATTGAAGGCCGATTCAAATGGATTCTTTATTTACAAAATATCTTATGCAAGCAAATTGATTATGAAGCTGGTCTATTGACTCGGATTTTCTAGAAGGAGGAAATGACAAGGACTTAAGGATGAGCACGTGCTGGTTTACAAGAATTCTTAACCCGGAGCACAACCTGTCAAATTTGTTCTTATATTTATTTTGTGGCATAAGTTTACCATGGATAAATCCAAGCTAAACTTGGGGGCTAATGTTGGGTATATACCCCGCGGCGTAACCCGGCCGGACGTGGCAATTCACTGGCGACCTGCACTGGCCAGACGGTTTACAAACAACCTGACTGAAACTTATGATTCACTGGTAACCCGGTGGGCGGGACATACGGATGACAAGGCCCAAGGCCCAAAAGGCCGGTTTATGTTATGGTGGGCCGGTTTACAAGGAAAGGCGTGAGGAATATTTCTCTTACAAGAAGTTAAGACCTGGACTTGTATCCGGTTTGTATTAGAGATAGACTAGTCCTAATCCTAATAGGACTCCACATGAAACCCGCCCCTTCAACATATATAAGGAGGGGCAGGGCTCCCCAAAGAGGGGAGAGGTAAGAAGAAACAATCTTAGGGCTAGACATAATTGGGAGAGCCAGTTTACGGCGTCTCCCTCATGATGATAATGAGACCTAGCCTCAAATAGCATGTAGGGTTGTTACTAGATGATGTTTCCCGGGGCCCGAAGCTATCTAAATCCTTGTCTTGTGTTGCGTCTCTCGATTCCACTCAATCCCTCTCAAGGTACTACATAGATGCGTTGGCCTCGCGACTAAGTCCTGACACTAAGGACATCTTCCATGACAAAACCACGAAACCAAGGCTGACCCAAACCACATGGCCGAGGTCGGACCTATGGGGTCCGATGGGAAAGAGATCCCCGTTAGCTTCGTGTATGGGCAACTAGAATTAGCCGCAAGGTACTCCCAACAGGATTGTAGGCTAGACAACCTGTTGGATGGTATAGAAGAGGAATTTACTCAGTCTACATGACTATGTAATTAAAGTGACATGTATAATGCCTTCTAGCCGGATTGTAAATCATTTGTCATGGCAGACCTTTTTACTTCAACCTCGGGACCCGATAGTCCGGAGTGTATCTGAATACCCTCTCAATTATATAAGAACCGGGGTATGCGTGGAAACCAGGCGTAGGGGTCATTAGTGCTTGAACAGAAAAGTACCCAACTAGTTATGTTATATTACATGGGTAGTAAGAAACATCTTCCAGGGAGAATAGTTCTGTTAAGGGTTCCTTTCCGTGGGTACGCATGCCCTAAAGTTCATGTTCGACTGTGAGAGGAGACGCAGGCAAAAACATCTGGGGGCACATATGGAAAATAAATAAAAATCATCTTTTGTTCACCGACTGAATATTCCCTTAAGAACGCTAGCTTTCGGCTTCACGCAGTCTGAGGTACACATCCGGCTGACCCGGCAGTAACAATCGCAGAGGTGCTCCCCTTATGCCCTAGCCGAATTAACAGGAACGTAGGGCATAAATACAAGAGCCAGGCAACCCAGCTTGGCCAAAACTTAATTCATATCGATGCATATAATGGCGAAGAAAAGGTACATGCGGAAGAAAAACACGGGTGCGGGGCATGAAGCCCAGATAAATAATTAAGCTTCTGTGTAAGAAGCCCCTAGGTATAATGAGCGCGGTTAGCGCGTCAATAGTGTGAAAGAAAGGCACAAGTTGGCCCTTGAAGGTCTTGAGAAAGAATAGAAGAAAGAAAGAGAAAAAAGACAGATAATGTATCTGCAAAAAATGGACAGAGGATGGAGACGAACATAGGGTCCGGCACTAGGCGTAGAATCTTCGGAGCCTGGCTGCGTTCCATGGGTTCGGCTCAAGTCGATTATTCGATGCATCCCGCAGACGGTACGCTCCACCGGTCAGATCTTGGTCAATAATGAAGGGACCTTCCCAATTGGGCTCGAGCTTGGTCTTTTTCTTCTCCGGCAGGCGTAGAACTAGCTCGCCAACATTATAAGTTTTGGCCCGTACTTCTCTGCTTTGGTATCTGCGAGCCTGTTGCTGATAGAATGCGGAATGGGCTTTTGCCACGTCGCATTCCATCTCTAGGATGTCCAGACTGTCCTGCTGATCGAGCTTGGCTTCTCTTTCTTCGTACATGCGCACTCGAGGTGAGTCATGAATTACGTTGCAGGGCAGAACCGCCTATGCACCGTACACCATAAAGAAGGGTGTGTATCCGGTAGTACGATTCGGCGTGGTCTGTAGCCCCCAGAGTACGGAGTCGAGCTCCTCTACCCAGTGCGTGTTAGACTCCTTTAAGGACCGCACTAATCTGGGTTTGATGCCGCTCATGATAAGACCATTTTCTCGCTCAACTTGGCGGTTAGTTTGTGGGTGATAGACAGAGGCATAATCGAGCTTAATGCCCATGTTGCTGCACCAGAGTTTTACCTCGTCGGCCATGAAGTTCGTGCCGTTGTCAGTGATGATGTTGTGGGGGACGCCATAACTGTGTACAACCCCGGATATGAAGTCTATCATCGGTCCGGATTCGGCCGTTTTAACAGGTTTGGCTTCTATCCATTTGACCAGTAAGTATTTTTCTTATGGGTTCCCCCTTTAAGGGATCCAACCATGTCAAGCTCCCAGACCGCGAAGGGCCAGGTAATGGGGATTGTTTGGAGGGCGGTGAGTGGCATGTGGCTTTGGTTTGCAAAAAGCTGGCAACCGACGCAGCGTTGGACCAAGTCTTGTGCATCTACCCGGGTCGTCGGCCAATAAAAACCTATACGGAAGGCCTTGTTTACAAGGGCCCGGGCTGCGGCGTGGTGGCTGCCGAGTCCGGCATGAATTTCTGCCAAAAGCTTCCGCCCTTCCTCTTCCCAGATGCACCTTTGAAGGACTCCGGTAGTGCTTTTTTTATGCAGCTCTCCCTCGTAGACCCTGTATGCTTTAGATCGCCACACTATGAAGCATGCCTCATTTTGGCCCTCGGGAAGTTCCTGCCTAGTAAGGTAGGTCAGGAATGGTTCTGTCCACGGGGTGATGATGGCCACTATTACGTGGGCTGAAGGTGTTATTTCGCTGGCAGAGCCTCCGATTATGTCAGAGTGTTTGGTATCGGGCATTTTGGCCGGGACCAGACTATTGTTACCGGTGTCCCCTTCCCATACAACGGATGGCTTAAACAACCTCTCCAAAAAGATGTTGGGGGGGACCGCATCGCGTTTTCCGCCGATGCGGGCGAGGATATCCGCTGCCTGATTGTTTTCCCGAGCCACATGGTGAAATTCGAGCCCCTCGAACCGAGCTGACATCTTTTGGACGACGTTGCGATAGGCTGCCATCTTTGGATCCTTGACCTCTAAGTCTCCATTTATTTGGGATATTGCGAGGTTCGAATCCCCATGCACCTCCAGGCGTTGAATTCCCATGGAAACTGCCATCCGAAGACCATGTAACAGGGCTTCATATTCGGCTGCGTTGTTGGAGTTTGTATACAGTATCTGTAGTACGTATTGAAATGTATCTCCGGTTGGGGACGTCAGGACGACGCCAAACCCCAGACCAGCCACCAATTTTGGAGCCGTCGAAGTGCATGATCCAATTGGAGTAAGCACCGTACTCTTTAGGGATTTCGTCTTCCGTCCATTCGGCGACAAAGTTGGCCAATACTTTCGATTTAATTGCTCGCCGGGGTTTGTATGTTATGTCGAATGGGAGGAGCTCAGTTGCCCATTTGGCAATCCGGCCTGTGGCGTCGCGGTTGTTTATAATATCATTAAGTGGCACTTCCGATGCTACTGTAATTGAACACTCTTGAAAGTAGTGTCACAGCTTCCGGGATGCCATGAATACCGAAAAGGCTATCTTTTGATAATGTGGGTATGTCATGACTAGTTTTCCAATAAAATTTTTATTGAGAAGCCGATCTTTTGAGTCTAGTATGAGGAAAAATCCTCCTTACCGGTAGACAAAATTCTTGATACAGCAAGACAGTAGCATATAAATATATTACAGGGTCGAGCTAAGGCTTCTTAACAAATTATTACAAGCACGCCAATAATTATACATAATGGCGGATATGACACAATGGTGTGGTGGCATACTACTGACTCGAGATAAAAGTGGTGGTGGAACATCAGAGTGGAGTGGATAACACGACTCCTAAACTGGCAGCTCATCGAGCATCGAGGTGAGGCTCGATCAATTTATTCGGGTAGAGGAAGCGGATATAATACAGTAACCAAATCCAGGATCACTCGAGACTGACTGGGACTCCCCTAGGCGTCGGACTCGCTATCGAACTCTTCATCCATGAGATCGCCTTCGTCAACATCTGGCCAAATCAACAAGCCAGGTGAGTACTTTGAAAGTACTCGCAAGACAGTTCGGACATAAGATATAACAAATGCATGCATGAATGCGTCATGAGTAATTAGTAATGCACATTCGATTTAGTAAATAATGGAACAACATGCTAAATGAAAAGGGAGTCGGGTGGTAGTCTTCCCAAAATCCCAACAAAAAAATAATAACTGAAAACCGATCGGGTGTCTGGAGCGACGCCTCGAAGGGTGAACAAATAAATAATCATGCCGCAGTCGGGCGTCTAAGCGACACCACATAAAGGGCTTATATTGAAAAGTAAATGACATGCGTGCCACAGTCGGACGTCGGAACGACATCGCAGAAAGGGCTTATATCGCAAGTAAATAACAAGTGTGCCACAGTTGGTCGTCTGAGCGACATCGCAGAAAGGGCTTATATCGAAAGTAAATAATAAACGTGCCATAGTCGGACGTCTGAGCAACATCACAGAAAGGGCTTATATCGAAAGTAAATAACAAGCGTGCCACAGTCGGACGTCTGAGCGACATCACATAAAGGGCTTATATTGAGAGTAAATAACAAGCGTGCCACAGTCAGACATCTGAGCGACATCACAGAAAGGGCTTAAATTTCCTTATTCATATCTGATAAATTCACAAAGATATAATACCCATAAGAAATATTCAACACACAATAATAAACGGGTTAGTCCATCCACAAGAATAAACATTTAACCGGACTTAACACTCATGCGGTTCACCGGAGTTTTTTTTGTCACTGAGACAGACACTTGACAAGATAAGTTGAACACATTACTTGGACATGGATAAGATGATTCAAAGGATTTTCGACTCTGCAGAGTTTGTACTAAATTACCCACAGCCAACGGATTTCCGTAGTCACGAAGGACTAGTTCTGTTTGGTATTTCGGCAGAAACACATCTAACCAGTACACACCCATCCCACCTCACGATGCCAGGAATCACCCTAGACAGCGTTCAAGAAAAACTCTGAGAAGGGGAGATCACAATCTCGAATAGCATGGGATCAAATTTATATACGCGCGCTCTAAGGGGTGCCCCCCTCTCGGTCCCAACCGGAAACACCCATGCCCCCTGACCGGATGACTGGCTTTAATCCAGGGCCATGGAACCCTCATCACGGCCTCTCGATTTGGTGTGTACCAGGAAAGTGTTTGCAACTTACTAAGCCATATCCCTTGCGGAAAACATGTGGTAGTATAGGAAGGGAAAACGGATGGAAACTGGACTGATTCATGTTGACACTAGAGTCAAATAGTTTGGCATAAGACTGGCATGCTACAACACTGCCATCTTACCCATTCTCATGCCATCACATGGCCATGCAAACTCATATCCAACAACTTATGGATTTTCGAAACTCACGTTCCTCAACTTTGCATGTAATATGACATTCATCGAGATGCTCATAAACATGCCATGAAACTACTTAATGCAAACATGCCAAAGACACTCATCATATCAAAAGTTCAAACATGCTTGCCTGGTTCAGAGTAGTCGGAGCCTAACTCGGTGAAGTTCGAAGTTCCGTCACCTCCTTCGGTATCTACGGTATAAAGAAACATACGCGCTAACGTAAATACCATGAGGTGCACAAAAGAAATTCCAAATATTTTTCATACAAATATGATAAAAAAACTAGACAAAAATTTAAAGAGGATAGACAAAGAATCAATCAAAAATCATTTTTCTGTTTAAAAGTTATAAGGTTTTAATCCAGGGACCTTTCTGTAATGAAACAAAAACTTCTCAGGGTTCATTTTATAAAACAGAAGACGTTTCGTTTGAGAATACGCCGGCCCAGTGGGGAGACGTACTTTGGCAGAAGACGCTTTCAAAAAACGTTTCGTTTAAAAGAAAAGAGAGGCTGACGGGGGGGTCCCACCCGTCAGGTTTGAAATTTCAAACGGGGAAGAAACAGAGCTCGTCGGCGCCCGAGAGATGCGGTGGTCGCCGGCGGCGATCCACGGCGAGTTAGGAGGATCGGAGAGTACCTACGTGCTCAGCGTGTCCTTCCGCGTCGGTGGGTGGTGGTGGTGGTCGTCGGCGAGCACCACGTCAACGGCGGTCCTTGCTCCGGTGGACGGCGGCTCAGGTGGAGTTGGATCTCGTCGGGGAGGGCTGCGGACGTCAAATTGAAGCCTATGTTAGATCACTGGGTGCTCGAGGAGACTACTGACGAGGTTTGGGCGGCGGGGATGGCCTCACCGGAGTGGATCGAGCTGGTGCCTGAGGCGGATCGGGGCGGCCGGAGTTGGGGGGAGGAGACCTCCTCGAGGTCCTCCTAGTGGCTTGGCGGGGTCCTGGTGGGGTGCAGTGGTGGTGCGTGCTCGAGGGTGAGCTCGGGGCCCCTTTTTATAGGCGATCCGAGGCGGTGGCCGTGAACGGAGATCTCCGGCGATGGTTATGGCGGCGCAGAGCTTGGTCGGGGAGTTTAGGGAGTTGGGCGTCAACGTGGAGTTCCTCTGGTTCCGTTTAGGTGCTAAACGAGTTCGGATTAGGTGCTTTGGATGGGTTCAACGGAACGGGGCGGCGCGGGCCCGTCGGCGGCAGAGGGCGTGCCCTGTGCTTGCCGGGCCACGGCGACGGTGCTGCGGGGTGCGCTGGCGTGCATGAGGCCACGCGGAGGGCAAGGGAGCGATGGGCGGCGCCGGACGGCGTAGCGAGCGGGCACGGGCTCGCTGGCCGCCACGGGTGGCTCTGCCACTACAGAAGCTGCCGGCGTCGGTGATGCTCGCCGCCACCGACACCTGCACCCGTCCAAGAGGGCGTGGGGTGCTCTGGCCAGGGAGGAGAGGCCGTGCGCAACGCGCCAGGGCGCATTGTTGATTGGTGACAACACTCCGACGAAAAACGACACTGAATTTCTCTGAAACTCTGAATTTTCTGAAAGTGCACAGTAACAGTGCCGGCCAAGTGTTCGACAAAAAGATTTTGGCATGTGGGGAATTTTCCTTGAGCTGATTTTTGGTGGGGTGGCCTCTCATTGCATCTGGGGGCTGCCTGTATTTTGGTAGAATTTTTGGTGAAGAGGAGATATGAATTTCACCAAATTTGACAAATCTGGTCCAAACTTGCAGAGGTTGAAACTTGAAAATTTTGAAAAGAAGAAGAGTGGATCTTGATGGATCTAGGTTGGGGGTCCTAAAGGCTATCCAGAGGAGGTGGTTTGAGACCAAAACTCAAAGGAAATTTGGTACTTCCTTTGTAAATCATCTAGGCTTAAAATAATTGACAGAATTGTTTTGGGGAATAGAATAAACAAAATAAAATCCAAAAATGGGTTGGACTTGTTGGAACAGAAAGTTTGGATTGCCCCAAAGTGGAAGGAGGGGTTTTGGGAGGATTTACCACAAGAGACATGGTAAAACCATGGGTGGTTTCAAAATAAGAGAAGCCCCAAAACTCATAGGGTTCCTTTTTAAAGAAAATAAATAAATTCCAAAAATATATTTGAGAAGGGAACAATCAGAAGAAAGGTTTTTAATAATCAAACACCAGAGTTGAAGAAGATACAAAAAATAAAATCCTTGCCAAGGGAAAAAGTATTGAGAGAGAAAACTTTGGAAGAGATTAAATGACCTTCTTCAAAACCAACAAGGTTTTTCTTGAAAATTAAATACAATTTTTTTTGGAGTGTCACAACACCTACCCCCTTAGGAAAAATCTCGTCCCCGAGATTTCAGCTGATCCTCAAATAAGTGTGGGTGCTCTGTGCGAAGAAAATCCTCTCTTTCCCAAGTTGCTTCACTCAGTGTGATTGCTCCAGTGAACTCTGAAAAACTTGATGGTTTTCTGTCGGGTCCTCCTTTCAGACTCCTCTAATATTTTTATTGGATGTTCCCGATAGGTGAGGTCTGGCTGCACGTCAATGTTTTCATGGGATACTTGTTTTTTTGGGTTGCTTACGCACTTCCTCAACTGTGAGACGTGGAACACGTCGTGGACATCAGATAATTCTTCGGGTAATTCTAGCTGGTAGGCTACCGTGCCTCTTCGTGCCACTATACAGAATGGTTCGATGAATCTTGGTGCTAGCTTTCCTTTAATTTTGAATCGTTGCAGGCCCCTCATAGGAGATACTCACAGGTACACATACTCTCCGGTTTCAAAACTGACTCCACGATGTTTTTGATCGTAATAACTCTTCTATCGGCTTTGAGCTGTCTTGAGTCGGTCCCTGATTAGCTTGACCTTTTCCTCGGCTTCTTTGAGCATGTCTGGGCCGAAGATACGGCTGACTCCGGTCTCTGACCAATTTAGCGGGGTACGACATCTCCGCCCGTACAGAGCTTCAAATGGTGCCATTTGTAGGCTGGCCTGGTAACTGTTGTTGTATGCGAACTCTGCGTATGGCAAGCTTTCTTCCCAACTGGTTCCATAGGTGAGGACACATGCTCTCAGCATGTCTTCTAGAATTTGGTTTACGCATTCAGTTTGTCCATCAGTCTGGGGATGGTATGCTGTACTGAAGGCCAGTTGAGTTCCTAGCGATTGTTGCAGCTGCTCCCAAAATCTAGAGACAAACTGAGTGCCTCTGTCGGATATTATAGTCTTTGGGACTCCATGCAGACAGACTATGCGGGAGAGATAAATCTTGGCAAGCTTCTGAGTGGTGTGGGTTGTCTTCACTGGAATGAAATGTGCCACCTTGGTTAATCTATCGGTGATGACCCATATGGCATCCGCATTGTGACCGAGGTAGTCTGACAATGAAATTCATCCCTATTTCGTCCCATTTCCACTCAGGTATCCAGTTCGGTTGCAGTAGTCCGGCTGGTCTTTGATGCTCAGCTTTTATGCGTTGACAAGAATCACAACATGCAATGAAGGTGGCTATATCCCTCTTCATACCGTGCCACCAAAATCTTTCCTGAATGTCCTTATACATTTTGGTTCCTCCAGGGTGGATCGAATATGGAGCGGTGTGGGCTTCAGCTAGAATTTGCTGTTTGAGGTCCTCTATATTTGGCACGCAGAGTCTGTCTCCGTACCATAATATTCCCTCATCGTCTATGACGAATTCTGAGGCCTTTCCCATACTCACCTTTCTTTTTATGCCTTCGATGCTTGGGTGTCCATGCCGAGCTTCTTTAATCCTCTCCACAAGGTTGGGTTGTACTTCCAAATTTGTTATGGTGCCTTCCGTGACCATCATCAAGTTGAGTTTGGCAAACTCTTGTTGGAATTCAGGTCTCAAGCCTTGCAGACTGCCACTACATTTGCTTTTCCTGGATGATAGTGGATACCAACATCATAATCTTTTACCAATTCCAACCAGCGTCGTTGCCGTAAATTGAGTTTTGGCTGTGTGAAAATATACTTGAGGCTTTTATGGTCCGTGTATAATTCATAACGATTTCCAAGTAAGAAGTGTCTCCATTCCTTGAGTGCATGAATGACTGCTGCCAACTCCAGGTCATGAGTGGGATATTTTCTTCATGCTTGCGAAGTTGTCTGGAAACATACGCGACTACTTTGCCTTCTTGCATCAATACGCATCCGAGACCCTATCGGGATGCGTCACAATACACTTCAAAGTTCTTGTGTATGTCTGGCATAATTAATACTGGTGTTGTCATTAATTTCCTTTTTAGTTCTTGGAAACTTTTATCGCAAGCTTCCGTCCATTCAAACTTCTTGTCCTTCTTGAGTAACTGTGTCATTGGTTTTGCTATGGTGGAGAACCCTTCAATAAACCGTCGGTAGTATCGTGCCATTCCCAAGAAACTTCGTACATCCGTTACACTGGCTGGTGATTTCCAGCCAAGTACGGCCTTGACTTTTTCCGGGTCTACGGCAATAACTTCTTGGGTCAGTACGTGGCCCAGAAAACCTACCTGTCTTAGCCAAAATTCACACTTGCTGAACTTGGCGTACAATTGATGTGTCCTAAGTTCTCCTAGTACAACTCTGAGATGTTCAGCGTGCTCTTCTGGTGTCTTGGAGTATATCAGAATATCGTCGATGAATACCACAACAAACTTGTCCATAAACTTCATAAATATTTTGTTCATGAGGTGAACAAAATATGTGGGGGCGTTTGTTAGTCCAAATGGCATTACTGTGAACTCATACAGTCCGTATCTGGAGGTGAAGGCTATCTTGGGGATATCTTCTGTTCGTACTTTTAATTGATGGTATCCCAACCTTAAGTCAATTTTTGAGAAGACCTTGGCCTGAGCGAGCTGATCAAATAAATCATTTATCCGTGGAATCGGGTATTTGTTGTTGATTGTGACCATGTTAAGTGCTCGATAGTCTATACACAATCTCAGTGTCCCATCCTTCTTCTTGGCAAATAAAATTGGTGAACCCCAAGGTGAGGAGCTGGCTCGAATATATCCTTTGTCCAGTAATTCTTTTATTTGCTTCTTCAATTCTACCAACTCGGATGGTGCCATTCTGTATGGTTTCTTGTATATGGGGGTGGTTCCGGCTGCCAGCTCAATGCTGAATTCTATCTCTCGATCTGGTGGCATGCCTGGTAGTTCTTCGGGAAATACGTCTGGAAATTCACAAACTACTGGTACCTTGCTTAATTCAGAAACGTCCACCTTGTTCAATCTCGGTTGCCGGGATATTTTTCTCTCTTTGGCTGAAACTCTTATTGTCTTCCCGTGGTGGTGGGTGAGAATTACGGTCCGGTTGAAACAGTCAATAAAACCTTTGTTGGTGGTTAACCAATCCATCCCTAGGATGACATCCAGTCCTTTATTTTCCAAAACAATAAGGTTGGCGTGAAACTTCAATCCTTCAAACTCAATAACCACACCTTGGAAGTAACTCTGAGTAACTTGCTTAATCCCAGGGGACTTGATGATCATGGATTTTTCCAAGGGAAGCATCGAAAAATTATTTTGCAAAGCAAAACTCTTCGAAATGAATGAGTGAGAAGCTCCAGAATCAAACAAAACCATGGCAGGTATTGTGTTGACAGGAAACGTACCGAGTACGATATCCGGGGCATTCTGTGCTTCCTCTTTGGTCACGTGGTTCAGATGACCCTTCCTGTGGTTGTTATTGGGGTTGAAATTGTTTCGCTTGGGCGCTGAATTATTGCCACTGTTGTTCGGCTTTGGGGTCGAGTTCCTTGGCTTGGGACACTACTTGGCATAGTGCCCTTCCTCTCCGGAAGCGTAGCAAGTGACGCCTGGGCGATATGTGAACTCCTTGTCCCTTGAATGGAAATTCTTGATTGGGCATGAGACATTTGTCGTGGGTTTGTGTATCCCACCTTTCTGAAAATCCGTCTTGCTTCGGTGGTTGCGAGCAAGAGTTGTCTGGTCCCTTTTTCGTTTGCGGAAATCCTCCAAGCTGTGTCTCTCATTTTCTAAGGTAATGGCCTTATCCACTAGCGTTTTGAAATCTGGAAAAGTGTGCACAACCAGCTGGCATTTAAGCGCGGGCGCCAGACTGTCTAGGAATTTCTCCATCTTCTTGCTTTCAGTCATACGCTCTTCATTGGCGTAGAAAGACAACAGAGTAAACTGACCGTTGTATTCTGACACCGTCATGGTCCTTTGTTTGAGGTCATCAAATCTCTTCTTGATCTTCATAAGACTTTTAGGAATGTGCGCCCCGCGAAAACCTTCTTTGAACTCCTCCCAAGTTATATCATTTTCGTTAGGGTGCATGTGTAGGAAATTTTCTCACCATGATGCAGCTGCTCCTGTGAGATAGTGCGGAGCATATAGTACTTTCTCGAGGTCTGAACATTGTGCAATAATTAATTTTCTTTCCATGTCTCGGAGCCAATCCTCGGCCTCAAGAGGTTTGTCAGTATGAGAAAATGTTTGGGGACGCGTCTTCTGTAGCTCAGATAACTTGGATTGCTGCTGATACTGTCCACGGTGATTTCCCATATTGATGACTTGGTTCATCATTTCCTAGTGTTGTTGCTGACTTTGCTCATAAAGGCGGCACATTTGGGAAAGTGTTGTTTCACTGTCCTGTTGACTTGACTGCCCTTGTGCGAAATTGTTGCTTGGTTGTGTGCCATAATTTTCCTTTGGCTGAGTTGGCATGGGGCGCGTCCAGGGACGAGACATTTTTCACTCTGGGGATATATTTTGTAAAACTCATAAGAAAGGGAAAAGAGTCGCAAAAATCAATAAATGCACAAAGATGGGAAATAAATTAAATGCTCCAGGATTTCTCAAGAAAACAAATTGATTGCGCACGGAAAAGGACTGCTCATTACATATCTTACACGCAAGTAGTAATTATACAATACATCACTCAGGATATGCATACATATTCCTGACATGTTATTTAGGCTAGTGCACTTCTCCAAGTTCCTACATGATGCGCAAACAAGCTACTCCTCACAACTTATGTACATATAAACATATCATACAAAGCGGTACATCGCATGGCAGCTAAGTGTACTCAGTCGGAGATGGTAAGGATCTCCTTTGCCCTGCTGAGGGTGAGGCGCAATGAGGCTGGGGAGTCGACGTCCTCCTCGCTAATAGGCTCCAGACGTGTAGTGTTGCACCGAGTAGATGGAGCGGGCGCTAGAGGCGGAGCAACACGAACAGGACTGGGCGCAATGACTTGGTTGAACTCTTCGGTGGTAGGCAGGCGACGAGCAGTGGCGAGAGTGGTAGGTGCATAAGATGCTGAGGACGAGAAGAAAGTCAGTGGCGGTGCGGTGTGCAGGAGCTCCCTCCTGTTGGCGGCACAGCCATGGACTGAGTTCATGCGGGCAACCACGAAGTCGTCCACCAGGTTGTCGAAGCCTGCCTCCAGAGCCCGGAGGTACTCAATAAGCATCTCAAAAGCCTCGTCTCATTCTCCTCTGGGGCAAGAGAACGCATAGTGACAGGTGTATGGCACATGGCATGGAAGGTATCGGTAACGGCGAGTCTTCATCGAGGGAAGGACATCCCTGAGACGAGCTATCGCCTCGCGGGCTGCCATCTGCATAGCATGCTTCTCTGTAGGCATGGCTCTTCCCAAGTACCGGAAGCGGCGTAACTCAACACGCCCTCCCTTGAATTGCACCGTGGCCTGGTGAATGGTCAGACTGTCGTTGACCTTGTGTTGATAGAGTGTGAAGACTGGGCGCATTGATGGCCCCATCGCGACCTGAACGATGAAGAAGAGGAGCTTGACGAACCCATCGGGCACGTTGGCGAAAATCTATGACTCGCAGCTGTTGTCAGCCATCTACAAAAGTAGGCAAAAATTCTGAATGGTCAGATCATAAATTTATGCTGACTGTCAGAAAATGACTACATTTGCAAAAATATGAATTAGCTCTATTATGCTATTAACCGATTAGCGATCGCACGTAGTGGCTTCCTACAGTCAGCCTGGCTCTGGTACCAAGCTTGTCACGACCGGTTTTCCAATAAAATGTTTATTGAGAAGCCGATCTTTTGAGTCCAGTATGAGGAAAAATCCTCCTTACCGGTAGACAAAATTATTGATACAGTAAGCCAGTAGCATATAATATATTACAGGGTCGAGCTAAGGTTGCTCAACAAATTATTACAAGCATGCCAATAATTATACATAATGGTGGATATGACACAATGGTGTGGTGGCATACTACTGACTCGAGATAAAAGTGGTGGTGGAATATCACAGTGGAGTGGATAACACGACTCCTAAACTAGCAGCTCATCGAGCGTCGAGGTGAGGCTCGATGAATTTATTCGAGTAGCGGAAGCGGATATAATACAGTAACCAAATCCAGGATCACTCGAGACTGACTGGGACTCCCCTGGGCGTCGGACACGCTATCGAACTCTTCATCCATGAGATCGCCTTCGTCAACATCTGGCCAAATCAACAAGCCAGGTGAGTACTTTGAAAGTACTCGCAAGGCAGTTCGGACATAAGATATAAAAAATGCATGCATGAATGCGTCATGAGTAATTAGTAATGCACATTCAATTTAGTAAATAATGGGACAACATGCTAAATAAAAAGGGAGTCGGGTGGTAGTCTTCCCAAAATCCCAACAAAAAAATAACTAAAAACCAATCGGGTGTCTGGAGCGACGCCTCGAAGGGTGAACAAATAAATAATCATGCCGCAGTCGGGCGTCTAAGCGACACCATGTAAAGGGCTTATATTGAAAATTAAATGACATGCGTGCCACGGTCGGACGTCGGAACGACATCGCAGAAAGGGCTTATATCCCAAGTAAATAAGAAGCGTGCCACAATCGGACGTCTGAGCGACATCGCAGAAAGGGCTTATATCAAAAGTAAATAATAAGCTTGCCACAGTCGGATGTTTGAGCGACATCACAGGAAGGGCTTATATAGAAAGTAAATAACAAGCGTGCCACAATCGGACGTCTGAGCGACATCACAGAAAGGGCTTATATTGAGAGTAAATAACAAGCGTGCCATAGTCGGACGTCTGAGCGACATCACAGAAAGGGCTTAAATTTCCTTATTCATATCTGATAAATTCACAAAGATATAATACTCATAAGAAGTATTCAACACACAATAATAAACGGGTTAGTCCATCCATGGGAATAAACATTTAACCGGATTTAACACTCATGCGGTTCACTGGAGTTTTTTTTGTCACTGAGACAGACACTTGACAAGATAAGTTGAACACATTACTTGGACATGGATAAGATGATTCAAAGGATTTTTGACTCTGCAGAGTTTGTACTAAATTACCCACAGCCAACGGATTTCCGTAGTCACGAAGGACTAGTTCTGTTTACGGTATTTCGGCAGAAACACATCTAACCAGTACACACCCATCCCACCTCACGATGCCAGGAATCACCCTAGACAGCGTTCAAGAAAAACATTGAGACGGGGAGATCACAATTCGAATAGCATGGGATCAAATTTATATACGCGCGCTCTAAGGGGTGCCCCCCTCTCGGTCCCAACCGGAAACACCCATGCCCCCTGACCGGATGACTGGCTTTAATCCAGGGCCATGGAACCCTCATCACGGCCTCTCGATTTGGTGTGTACCAGGAAAGCGGTTTGCAACTTACTAAGCCATATCCCTTGCGGAAAAGATGTGGTAGTACAGGAAGGGAAAACGGATGGAAACTGGACTGATTCATGTTGACGCTGGAGTCAAATAGTTTGGCATAAGACTGGCATGCTACAACACTGCCATCTTACCCATTCTCATGCCATCACATGGCCATGCAAACTCATATCCAACAACTTATGGATTTTCGAAACTCAGTTGCCTCTACTTTGCATGTAATATGACATTCATCGAGCTACTTAATGCAAACATGCCAAAGACACTCATCATATCAAAAGTTCAAACATGCTTGCCTGGTTCAGAGTAGTCAGAGCCTAACTTGGTGAACTTCTCGGTTCCCTCACCTCCTTCGGTATCTATGGTATAAAGAAACATACGCGCTAACGTAAATACCGTGAGGTGCACAAAAGAAATTCCAAATACTTTTCAAATAAATATGATAAAAAAACTAGACAAAAATTTAAAGAGGACAGAAAAAGAATCAATCAAAAATCATTTTCTGTTTAAAAGTTATAAGGGTTTTAATCCAGGGACCTTTCTGTAATGAAACAGAAACTTCTCAGGGTTCATTTTATAAAACAGAAGACGTTTCGTTTGATAATACGCCGGCCCAGAGGGGAGACGTACTTTGGCAGAAGACGCTTTCAGAAAACGTTTCGTTTAAAAGAAAAGACAGGCTGACGGGGGGGTCCCACCCGTCAGGTTTGAAATTTCAAACGGGGAAGAAACAGAGCTCGTCGGCGCCCGAGAGCTGCGGTGGTCGCCGGCGGCAATCCACGGCGATTTAGGAGGATCGGAGAGTACCTACGTGCTCAGCATGTCCTTCCGCGTCGGTGGGTGGTGGTGGTGGTCGTCGGCGAGCACCATGTCGACGGCGGTCCTTGCTCCGGCGGACGGCGGCTCGGGTGGAGTTGGATCTCGTCGGGGAGGGCTGCAGAGGTCAAATTGAAGCCTCGGTTAGATCACTGGGTGCTTGAGGAGACTACTGATGAGGTTTGGGTGGCGGGGATGGCATCACCGGAGTGGATCGAGCTGGTGGCCGAGGCGGATCGGGGCGGCCGGAGTTGGGGGGAGGAGACCTCCTCGAGGTCCTCCTAGTGGCTTGGCGGGGTCCTGGTGGGGTGCAGTGGTGGTGCATGCTCGAGGGCGAGCTCGGGGCCCCTTTTTATAGGCGATCCGAGGTGGTGGCCGTGAACAGAGATCTCCGTCGATGGTTACGGTGGTGCAGAGCTTGGTTGGGGAGTTTAGGGAGTTGGGCATCAACGTGGAGTTCCTCTGGTTCCGTTTAGGCGCTAAACGAGTTCGGATTAGGTGCTTTGGGTGGGTTCGACGGAACTGGGCGGCGCGGGCCCGTCGGCGGCAGAGGGCGCGCCCTGTGCTTGCCGGGCCACAGCGACGGTGCTGCGGGGTGCTCTGGCGTGCATGAGGCCACGCGGAGGGCAAGGGAGCGATGGGCGGCGCCGGACGGCGTAGCGAGCTGGCATGGGCTCTCGCTGGCCGCCACGGGTGCCTCTGCCACTTCAAAAGCTGCCGGCGTCGGCGTTGCTCTGGCCAGGGAGGAGAGGCTGTGCACAACGCGCCAGGGCGCACTGTTGATTAGTGACAACACTCCGACGAAAAACGACACTGAATTTCTCTTCTGAATTTTCTGAAAGTGCATAGTAACAGTGCCGGCCAAGTGTTCGACGAAAAGATTTTGGCATGTGGGGAATTTTCCTTGAGTTATTTTTGGTGGGGTGGCCTCTCATTGTATCTGGGGGCTGCCTGAATTTTGGTAGAATTTTTGGAGAAGAGGAGATATGAATTTCACCAAATTTGACAAATCTGGTCCAAACTTGCAGAGGTTGAAACTTGAATATTTTGAAAAGAAGAAGAGTGGATCTTGATGGATCTAGGTTGGGGGTGCTAAAGGCTATCCAGAGGAGTTGGTTTGAGACCAAAACTCAAAGGAAATTTGGTACTTCCTTTGTAAATCATCCAGGCTTAAAATAATTGACAGAATTGTTTTGGGGAATAGACTTGTTGGAACAGAAAGTTTGGATTGCCCCAAAGTGGAGGGAGGGGTTTTGGGAGGATTTACCACAAGAGACATGGTAAAACCATGGGTGGTTTCAAAATAAGAGAAGCCCCAAAACTCATAGGGTTCCTCTTTAAAGAAAATAAATAAATTCCAAAAATATATTTGAGAAGGGAACAATCAGAAGAAAGGTTTTTAATAATCAAACACCAGAGTTGAAGAAGATACAAAAACTAAAATCCTTGCCAAGGGAAAAAGTTTTGAGAGAGAAAACTTTGGAAGAGATTAAATGACCTTCTTCAAAACCAACAACGTTTTTGTTGAAAATTAAATAAATTTTTTTTGGAGTGTCACAGGGTACCGTGATTTGCATGGAGTGAGGACAGTCGATACATAATATACCGGCTTTTGAAGGGGAATTTATATCCGTTCGTTTCTCGTTCGACGATGAGCACTCCGCTTACAACCTGATGAGTTGCTGCAATGTACAACAGCATTGGTTCGCCAATATTTGGCGCGTCCAGGATTGGGTTGGTTGCCAGTATGGCTTTTATTTCTTCCAATCCGGCTGTGGTAGTGTCCATCCACTCGAAGTGTTCGGTGTGCCGAAGGAGGCGATAATGGGGTAATCCCTTTTCTCCTATGCGGGAGATAAAGTGGCTTAGAGCCGCAACACAACCGGTTAATTTTTGGATTGGTTTGAGGTCCATTGGGATAGCCAACTGTGACAGAGCTTGGATTTTGGCCGGATTTGCTTCAATTCCTCTACTGGAGACAATGAAACCCATGAGCTTTCTGGCTGGTACACAGAGAACACATTTTTCCGGATTGAGCTTGATGTTGTATGTTCGAAGGTTGTCGAATGTGAGCCTCAAGTCGTGTATTAGAGAGTCGACGTGTTTGGTTTTGACGAACACATCATCTACGTATGCCTCTACTGTTTTGCCAATCTGTTTCTCCAGACATGTCTGACTCATGCGCTGATATGTTGCGCCGACGTTTTTGAGCTCAAAAGGCATTATGTTGAAACAGAAGGGGCCGTATGGTGTGATAAATGCCGTTGCGGCTTGGTCGGACTCCACCATCTTGATTTGGTGGTAGACGGAGTATGCGTCGAGGAAACACAAAGAATCTTGTCCTGCGGTAGCATCGATAATTTGATCGATGCGGGGGAGGGGGGAGGGATCCTTTGGGCAAGCCTTGTTGAGGTCCTTGAAATCGACACATAGGCGCCAGGATTTGTCCTTCTTTGGTACCATCACCAGGTTTGTTAGCCAGTCCGGGTGTTTTATTTCTCGAATGAATCCGGCTTCCAATAACTTGGCTAGTTCCTCTCCCATAGCTTGTCTCTTAGGTTCAGAGCAATGCCGAAGATTCTGCTTGACCGGCTTGAATCCTGTCGGTGTCAAAACCGGCAGATCTCGGGTAGGGGATCTCGAACTGTGCGTCTAGGCGGATGGTAACAGGAGGCAGTGGACACGAAGTTTTACCCAGGTTCGGGCCCTCTTGATTGATGTAAAACCCTACGTCCTGCTTGATTAATATTGATGATACGGGTAGTACAAGAGTAGATCTACCACGAGATCAGAGAGGCTAAACCCTAGAAGCTAGCCTATGGTATGATTGTATGTTGTCCTACGGACTAAAACCCTCTGGTTTATATAGACACCGGAGAGGGCTAGGGTTACACATGGTCGGTTACAAAGGAGGAGATATGCATATCTATATTGCCTAGCTTGCCTTCCACGCCAAGTAGAGTCCCATCCGGACACGAGACGAAGTCTTCAATATTGTATCTTCATAGTCTAACAGTCCGGCCGAAGAATATAGTCCGTCTATCCAGAGACCCCCCAATCCAGGACTCCCTCAGTAGCTCCTGAACCAGGCTTCAATGATGATGAGTCCGGCGCGCAGTGTTGTCTTCAGCATTGCAAGGCGGGTTCTTCTCCAACTTTCAAGTGTTCGTAAGCAGTGTCCGGCTCCATAAATGTTGAACATCTTGGCTTCTGTGCCCAATAAGGGCTTACTCCCACGCGTCGAATGAATACGAGGCGCCAGTGTGTTTTTACCTTCACCCCCTAGCTAAATAAATAAATTGTCTATTAAAGGAATGGGGATTCTTAGATCCGATCCATACCATCCTCCCCCAGCGAGAATTAATCAGAGCGCGTTTCAGAAAGATCCATTCCAGCATGGCTGACCTCCCCAACTCCTCCTCCTACCCCCGTAGCCCTAAGCCCGGTGATTGGGAGAGGTGTTCAGTCCCGCACAGTCGATTAGTCGAGCTGCAGACTAAGGGATTTCTCCCTCCGGCGTATATGGTACCTGTTCGAGCCGGGCTTGCCACCTACAATGGCGGGGCGCAAGTGGAGAGCTTTCCTTGTCCCTCCATGGGGGAACGGGTCTGCCTTGTTCCTTATTTACTAAGGGGACTCGGATTTCCAATTCATCCGTTCCTCCGCGGGCTCCTAGAGTTCTACGGCCTCCAATTACACAATCTCACCCCTGCCTCCATTCTACATATCGCCGGCTATGTTGCTCTCTGCGAGTTGTTCCTGGGCTGCGAGGATCACTTCGAGCTGTCAAAAAGGCTATTCTGCCTTGTCCCTCGCACACAGAGGGAATCACTTTTTCAAGTGGGCGGAGCCGAAATATGGCGCATTGCCGATACCGGATACCTATCCGGTACCCTGAAGAAGCCGTCCGAAGACTAGCTTCAGAATGGTTTTATATGGAGGATGTCCCCCTTCCGGACCATGTTCGGCCGGGTCTTCCTGAGTTCAACAATGCTCCTTTGAAGAAGCGCCGAAGTTGGTGCCCACGGAGCCCCCAGGCGGAAGACAACGGAGAAGTCCTCTATCTGATGAACCGGATCAAAGCACTGGGTCGATCAGGATTGACAATAATCGAAGTTATGTCGATTTGCATAATGCGGGGAGTGCAGCCACTTCAATATTGTGGGCACCCCTTGTGGTGTTATAACGGGGCGGATGACGCCACCCGCTGCGGGCGTAAGGGTTCGGACAGTGCTGCCGCTCTAGCGAAAATTCTGTCTGAACTGTTCAAGGGTGAGGAAGAGGAGTTCACCCGCATCAAGCCACGGGATGGATTCTCCATGTACAATCCTCCAAGCTGGGTAAGTTATATCTCCCTGCCCCCATTTTTCCCGCATTCTTAGTCGTAAGTATTCACCTTGCCACTTTGCGGCAGGAACTGCGAAAAGCCATAAAGGATGTCAGCAGCCCTTCTCCACAACCAGAGGACCCTGACCGGGCCCTCGATTCCGGACTTGAAGAAGATCCGGTTATCTCCATGGAACTGATAGACCAGCAGTTCTATTAGTTAAGCTGCGACGATGCCCTAGTGGCCATTACGGCCGACTATCCCGGACTGCTCCCTGCATCGCAGGTAAGAAAAATCAAAAAGTCCCAACTCCAAAACTAGGATCCCCTTTTAGGCACTTCACCCACCATATACACGTGGCATCTTTTACAGGGAAGGCATTCGGGACGCCCTGCCGAATCCGTAGCAACTCGCCAACAAGAGGCACCGAGGCCGGGTAGGCCAAAAAGGAAGGCGGTCAGGACGGAGACGCCAGCGCAAAGGTATAGGAAAAACCCCTCTCCATGGTTGTCGTATTTATCAAAATGTAATGACACCCGCGTTTCTTTAACGGAAAAAATGCTCGCCGGAATATGTCCGGTGATGCTGCCAATCAAGCCTCCACCAGTCGGGCGCCAGGACCAGACATGGAGGTGGAAGCCGATATGGGGCAGGCGCTGGATAATCGCCCTACAGAGGATGCGGATAGATTATCCGCTACAAACTTAGAAGTGGAAAGCGCCATGAATCATAGGCGCCGCCGGGCCGTACTCCGCGACGCTTGTTTCTCACCAGAGGCGTTCGACGCCTTCAATTCTGGAGAGGCGTACCTCCGTGCTCCTCAAGATGGTCTAGCCAAAGCCACAGATCAGTATGTAAAGGATGTATGGGTGAGTAAATCTGGCGATTTATATGTATCACTAGCCCCTGAGACTTGAAACAGTTAGCAGAACTGATTTAAGGATCATCTTTAATGTGCAAGTTCTTATAGAGAAGAATACTAGGCAGTCCCAAGAGCTGGAGGAATGCAAAACCCAACTGCGGGCCGCTCTTGCCGCATTGCAGGAACAGAAAAAGCCTCCCGCTGGTAACATTTACTTTAAAGAATGATGGTTACCATATAGTGTGCGATGTGTCTGCAGATCTAACAATTGATTTTGAAGATGAATCTGGAGAAAATCCGGGGGACCAGCATGTTATGCGATAGCTAGAGGCTGGCAAACGCATGCTGAATGAGGTTATGCGGGAGAAAAACAATCTCCAAGACGCCAATATTAAGCTGAACGTGGAACTAAAAGACGTTCGGGGACAGCTTGCGGATTTCGAGAAGGAAAATAAGCGGCTTCGCCGCGGCATTTTCAGTAAGTGTTTGAACGAGTCCTTTTAAAGGAGTTCGACGAAGAAGCTGACTAACAGCATTATGTCTGTAGGTATGCTGACGGGTCGTCCCGCAGAGGAAATGCCTGGGTCTGCAGGTGATCTTCTGTCTGAGCTGTCACATCTGCACGAACAAGTTTGACAGGTGATGCACGGTGTTGTCCAGGCCTTGTGGCCATCCGTCTCCCTGCCAGAAGGCGTTGCGGAGCTTGCAGAGAAGCTGAAGGGAGCACGGCGGCGCTTCCGATTATGGAAGATATCAGCCTGCCGACAGGGTGCCAGAGAAGCCTCGGCCATGGTGAAGACGCGGTATACCAAGGCAGACCCAAATCATATGGTCGAGGTCGGACCTGTGGGGCCCGACGGAAAAGAGATCCCCGTTAGCTTAGTTTATGGGCAAGTAGAATTAGCCGCAAAGTATTCCCAACAGGATTGTAAGCTAGACCGCCTGTTGGATAGTATAGAGGAGGAATTTAGTCAGTCTGCATAACAATGTAATTAAAGTGACATGTATAATGCCTTCCAGCCAGATTGTAGATCATTTGTCGTTGCAGACCTTTTCGCTTCAACCTCCGGGCCTGATAGTCTGGAGTGAATCCGAATACCCGCTCAGTTATATAAAATCGGGGTATGCGTGGAGACCAGGCGTAGGGGTCATTAGTGCTTTATCAGACAAGTGCCCAACTAGTTATGTTATATTACATGGGTAGTAAGAAACATCTTCCAGGGAGCATAGTTCCTTTAAGGGTTCCTTTCCCTGGGTAAGCATGCCCTAAAGTGCATGTCCGAACTACGATAGGAAATGCAGAAAAAACATCTGGGGGCAGATATGGACAATAAAAATCATCTTTTGTTCACCGACCGAATATTCCCTTAAGAACTCTAGCTTTCGGCTTCACCCAGTTTGAGGTACACATCCGGCTAACCTAGCAGTAACAATCGTAGAGGTGCTCCGCTTATGCCCTAGCCGAATTAACGGGAACTTAGGGCATAAATACAAGAGCCAGGCAACCCAGCTTGGACAAAACTTAAGTCATATTGATGCATATAATGGTGAAAAAAGGTATATGCGGAAGTATAACACATGTGTTGGGCATGAGGCCCAGATAAATAATTTAAGCTTCTGTGAAAGAAGCCCCTAGGTATGAAGAGTGCGGCTAGCGCATCTGTAATGTACAAGCGAGGCACAAGGTGACCCTTGAAGGCCTAGAGAAATTATAAAAGAAAGAAAGAAAGGGAAACAAGACAGATGATGTATATGCAGAAAATGGACAAAGGGAGGGGAATAACATAGAGTCCGGTGCTAGGCGCAGAATCTTCGGAGCCTGGCCACGTTCCACGGGTTCGGCTCGAGTCGACTAGTCGATGCATCCTGCAGTAGGTACGCTCCACCGGTCAGAACTTGGTCAATAATGAAAGGACCTTCCCATTTGGGCTCGACCTTGTTCTTTTTCTTATCCGGCAGGCGTAGAACTAGTTCGCCAATGTTATAAGTTTTGGCCCGTACTTCTCTGCTTTGGTATTTGCGAGCCTGTTGCTGGTAAATGCGGAACGGGCTTTGGCTATGTCGCGCTCCTCTTCCAGTGTGTCTAGACTGTCCTGCCGATCGAGCTCGGCTTCTCTTTCTTCGTACATGCGCACTTGAGGTGAGTCATGAATTATGTCACAGGGCAAGACTGCCTCTGCGCCGTATACCATAAAGAAGGGTGTATATCCGGTACTACGATTCGGCATGGTCCGCAGCCCCTAGAGTACGGAGTCGAGCTACTCTACCCAGTGCGTGTTAGACTCCGTTAAGGAGCGTACTAATCTAGGTTTAATGCCGCTCATTATAAGAACGTTTGCTCGCTCGACCTGATCGTTGGTTTGTGGGTGATAGACTGAAGCGTAATCGAGGTTGATGCCCATTTTGCGGCACCAGAGTTTTACCTCATCGGCCGTGAAGTTCGTGCCATTATCACTGATGATGCTGTGGGGGACGCCATAATGGTGTACAACCCCGGATATGAAGTTCGTGAAGTTTGGCCTCTATCCATTTGGTGAATTTATCCACCATGACCAATAAGTATTTTTTCTTGTGGGTTCTCCCTTTAAGGGGTCCAACCATGTCAAGCCCCCAGATCGCAAAGGGCCATGTAATGGGGATTGTTTGGAGGGCGGTGGGTGGCATGTGTATTTGATTTGCAAAGAGCTGGCAACCGGCGCAACGTTGGACCAAGTCTTGTGCATCTGCCCGGGCCGTTGGCCAATAGAATCATGTACGGAAGGCCTTGCTTACAAGAGCCCGAGCTGCGGCGTGATGACCGCCGAGTCCGGCGTGAATTTTTGCCAAAAGATTCCGCCCTTCCACTTCGGAGATGCACCTTTGAAGGACTCCGGTAGAACTTTTTTTGTACAATTCTCCCTCATGGACCCTGTAGGCCTTGGATCGCCGCACTATGCAGCGTGCCTCATTTTGTTCCTCCGGAAGTTCCTGTCTAGTTAGCTAGGCCAGGAATGGTTCAGTCCACGAGGCAATAATGGCCATTATTTTGTGGGCTGAAGGTGTTATTTCGGTGACGGAGCCTCCGATTGTGTCAGAGAGTTCGGTATCGGGTATTTTGGCTGGGTCCGAACTGTTGTTACCGGTGTCCCCTTCCCATACTACGGATGGTTTAAACAACCTTTCCAAAAATATATTGGGGGGGACTGCATCACGTTTTGTGCCGATGCGGGCGAGGATATCCGCCGCCTGATTGTTTTCCCGAGCCACATGGTGAAATTCGAGCCCCTCGAACCGAGCAGACATTTTTAGGATGGTGTTTTGATAGGCCGCCATTTTCGGATCCTTGGCGTCAAAGTCTCCATTTATTTGGGATATTGCGAGCTTTGAATCCCCACGCACCTCCAAACGTTGAATGCCCATGGAGACTGCCATCCGAAGACCATGCAACAGAGCTTCGTATTCGGCTGCATTGTTGGAGTCTGTATACAATATTTGCAGCACGTACTGAACGGTATCTTCGGTTGGGGACATCTGGACGACGCCAGCCCCTAGACCAGCCAGCATTTTAGAACCGTCAAAGTGCATGATTCAATTGGAGTATGCGTCGTACTCTTTAGGCAGTTCGGCCTCCGTCCATTCGGCGACGAAGTTAGCCAATACTTGCGACTTGATGGCTCGTCGAGGTTTGTATGTTATGTCGAACGGGAGGAGCTCAATGGCCCATTTGGCAATCCTGCCCATAGAGTCGCGGTTGTTTATAATATCATTAAGTGGCACTTCCGAGGCTACTGTAATCGAACACTCTTGAAAGTAGTGTCGCAGCTTCCGGGATTCCATGAATACCGCATAGGCTAGCTTTTGATAATGTGGGCACCGTGATTTGCATGGAGTGAGGACAGTGGATACATAGTATACCGGCTTTTGAAGAGGGAATTTGTGTCCGTCTGCTTCTCGTTCGACGACGAGCACTGCGCTGACAACTTGATGAGTTGCCGCAATGTACAATAGCATTGGTTCGCCGATGTTTGGCGCGGCCAGGATTGCGTTGGTTGCCAAAATGGCCTTTTTTTCTTCCAATCCGACTGTGGCCGCGTCCGTCCACTCGAAGTGTTCGATGCGCCGAGGGAGGCGATAAAGGGGTAAAGCCTTTTCTCCTAAGCGGGAGATAAAGCGGCTTAGAGCCGCCACACATCCAGTTAACTTCTGGATTTGTTTGAGGTCTGTTGGGGTAGCACACTATGACAAAGCTCGGATTTTGTCCGGATTAGCTTCAATACCTCTACTGGAGACAATGAAACCCAGGAGCTTTCCGACTGGTACGCCGAAAACGCATTTTTTCGGATTGAGTTTGATGTCGTATGTTCGGAGGTTGTCGAATGTGAGCCTCAACTCATCTATCAAGGAGTCGACGTGTTTGGTTTTGACGACCACATCGTCTACGTATGCCTCCACTGTTTTGCCGATTTGTTTCTCCAGACATGTCTGAATCATGCGCTGATACGTTGCGTTGGCGTTTTTGAGCCCAAAAGGCATTGTGTTAAAACAGAAGGGGTCGTATGGTGTGATGAATGTCGTTGCGCCTTGGTCGGACTCCGCCATCTTGATTTGGTGGTAACCGGAGTATGCGTCGAGGAAACACAATGACTCGTGTCCTGCGGTAGCATCAATGATTTGATCGATGCGTTGGAGGGGGAAGGGATCCTTTGGGCAAGCTTTATTGAGGTCTTTGAAATCGACACAAAGGCGCCAGGATTTGTCCTTCTTTGGTACCATCACCAGGTTTGCTAGCCAGCCCGGGTGTTTTATTTCTCAGATGAATCCGGCCTCCAATAACTTGGCTAGTTCCTCTCCCATGTCATGTCTCTTAGGTTCGGAGAAACGCCGAAGAGCTTGCTTGACCGGCTTGAATCCCTTTAAGATATTGAGGCTATGCTCGGCCAACCTGCGTGGGATTCGTGGCATGTCTGAGGGATGCCAGGCGAATATGTCCCAGTTCTCGCGCAGGAACTCTCGTAGTGCGGCGTCCACAGTGGGGTTTAACTATGCCCCGATGGAGGCTGTTTTTGTAGGGTCCGTTGGGTGGACTTGGAATTCGACTATTTCATCCGCTGGTTTAAAAGAGGTGGACTTGGATCTCTTGTCGAGTATCACGTCGTCCCTGTCCACTGTGGAGCGTAGCATGGTTAATTCCTCAAGGGCCAGTGCAGCTGTTTTGTTTTCGGCACAGAGTGCTGTGTCCGGATCACTGGCGAGAGTGATGATTCCGTTGGGCCTGGGCATTTTGAGCTTCATGTACCCGTAATGGGGTATGGCTTGGAAGATTGTGAACGCCTCCCGTCCTAAAAGAGCATGATAACCACTGCTGAACACGGCCACTTGGAATGTAATTTCTTCGGACCTGTAATTATCCGACGTGCCGAATACCACATCTAGTGTGATTTTCCCAGCGCAGCGTGCTTCCCGACAGGGGATGATTCCTCTAAAGGTTGTGCTACTTTGCTTAATGCGGTTCCAGTCTACTTCCATCTTTTGAAGAGTTTCCTCATAGATGAGGTTTAATCCGCTGCCGCCGTCCATGAGTACTTTGGTGAGTCGAAAGCCGTCCATGATTGGACTGAGGACCAGTGCGGCTGGTGCTCGGGCCGTTCGGAATATAGGTTTGTCATTGGCATTGAAGGTAATAGCCATGTCACTCCATGGATTTATTGCTGCTACGTGGCAAATTTCGGCATGCTACGGATTGTTCGCTTGTGCCTATTATTTGACGTGAAGGTCTCGAAGACCGTTAACACCGTATTGTTATCCACGGGATGGTGCTCTGTGGTATTTGGGAGAAGAAGATCCTCACCACTTTTGGCCACCTGCCGGAGTATCCAACATGCTCTAAGGTTGTGCATTGGTATTGTATCCGCTGTACTATGAATTTTGCAGGGTCCGTTGAGCCATCCCTCCAGTACGGTTCCATACCCTGTAGATGGTTTTTGCTTTTTGGTGGTTGACCCGAGTGTATTGTGATAATGCACCCTTTTGTTTCGGACTGGGTTTGTATTCAGGGCCGGATTATCCCAGAAGTTTATTTCGGTTTTCCAGGCACTTTCCATCGCACAGTACTTCCGTACTATGGACGCCAAGTCAGCGAAGAGTGTTATCTCATGGTGATTTAGGTCGTTAAGGATTCCCTTGTCCGTGCAATTATTGCAGAAAAATAGGATTGTGTCTTCCTCGCGACAGTCCTTAACCTTGTTCATCGCAAGGAGGAATCTGGCCCAATAGTGATGTACTGTTTCCTGGGGCTCTTGCCTGATGTGGGAAAGATCGCTTATGTTTGGGTGGGTGGGTGGAATTGAATCCGAACCCTCACCTGATCTGGGATCCAGGGGCCGAGGAATTTCCAATTTTGGAAGTTCCGGTTCCGAGGTGTGACCCGATAATCCTGGCCCGCTGCCTAACTCTAAGTTCAGGGCTCGGATGTTGTCCTCCCGCGAACGGGCGTCCGGCTTAGAGAGCTCGGTAATCCGGACATAGTTGGTCCTCAAGATGGAGGAAAGGTCGCCGCATTGTTCCTCCACCACTGCAATATGATGGGTGACCGGTGGAGAGTTAATCTCCCTTTGATTGGGTTTAAGCCCAATCCGATCATAGTCCGCAGAGACACCCAAGGCGGTGATGCGATCCAGGAGCTTGTTTAAGGAGGCGAGCTCCATTGGATCCATCTGTTCGGCGAGTGCCGATTTGACATGGAGGCTTTTTTTGATGACCCGAGAAGTCATCGTCGGCGCGGCGGCCGAACAAGCAGTCATGATGAAACCGCCTAGCCGGAGAGTTTGGCTGACAGCCAAAGTTCCCCCAACAGTAGTACCGTCTTTAAAGACGAGACGAGACATCCTTCCTTCTGGCGACGGCACAGAGGAACTCTCAATGAAAGCACCAATGTCGGTGTCAAAACCGGCGGATCTCGGGTAGGGGGTCCTGAACTGTGCGTCTAGGAGGATGGTAACAGGAGGCAGGGGACACGAAGTTTTACCCAGGTTCGGGCCCTCTTGATGGAGGTAATACCCTATGTCCTGCTTGATTAATATTGATGATATGGGTAGTACAAGAGTAGATCTACCACGAGATCAGAGAGGCTAAACCCTAGAAGCTAGCCTATGGTATGATTGTCTGTTGTCCTACGGACTAAAACCCTCCGGTTTATATAGACAATGGAAAGGGCTAGGGTTACACAAGGTCGGTTACAAAGGAGGAGATATGCATATCCATATTGCCTAGCTTTCCTTCCACGCCAAGTAGAGTCCCATCCGGACACGAGACGAAGTCTTCAATCTTGTATCTTCATAGTCTAACAGTCCGGCCAAAGAATATAGTCCGGCTATCCGGAGACCCCCTAATCCCGGACTCCCTCAAATCCCTTCAGAATATTAAGGTTGTGCTCGGCCAGCCTGCGTGGGATTGCTAGCATGTCCGAGGTGAGCCAAGCGAATATGTCCCAATTCTCGCGCAGGGACTCTCGTAGTGCGGCGTCCACGACGGGGTTTAACTGTGCCTCGATGGAGGCTGTTTTTGTAGGGTCCGTTGGGTGGACTTGGAATTTGACTATTTCATCTGCTAGATTATAAGAGGTGGACATGGATCTCGTCAAGTATCACGTCGTCCCTGTCCACTGTGGAGCGCAGCGCAGTTAATTCCTCGGCCGCAAGGGCTTCAGATAATGCCTCGAGGGCCAATGCGGCTGTTTTGTTTTCGGCGTGGAGTGCTGTGTCCGGATCACTAGCGAGAGTGATGATTCCATTGGGCTCGGGCATTTTGAGCTTCATGTACCTGTAACGGGGTATGGCTTGGAAGATCGTGAATGCCTCCCGCCCTAAAAGGGTGTGGTATCCGCTACTGAACGGGGCCACTTGGAATGTAATTTCTTCGGACCTATAGTTCTCCGGCGTGCCGAATACCACATCTAGTGTGATTTTCCCAGCACAGCGTGCTTCCCGGCTGGGGATGATTCCTCTGAAGGTTGTGCTGCTTCGCTTAATGCGGTTCCAGTCTATTTCCATTTTTTGAAGAGTTTCCTCATAGATGAGGTTTAATCCATTGCCGCCGTCCATGAGTACTTTGGTGAGTCGAAAGCCGTCCACAATTGGACTGAGGACCAGAGCAGCTGGTGCTCGGGCTGTTCGGAATTTAGGTTCGTCAGTGGCATTGAAGGTAATAGCCGTGCTACTCCATGGATTTATTGCTACCACGTGGCAGATTTTGGCAAGGCTGCGGAGTGTTCGCTTGCGCCTATTATTTGATGCGAAGGTCTCAAGGACTATTAATACCGTATTGTTATCCATGGGATAGTGCTCTGTGGCATCTGGGATGAGAAGATCCTCACCACTTTTGGCCACCTGCGGGAGTACCCAACATGCTCTAAGGTTGTGTGTTGGTATGGTATCCGCTGTACTATGAAATTTGCAGGGTCCGTTGAGCCATCCCTCCAATACGGTTCCACGCCCTGTAGAGGGTATTTGCTTCTTTGTAATTAACTCGGGGTTCTTATGATAGTGCACCCTTTTACTTCAGCTTGGGTGTATATTTGGAGCCGGATTATCCCAAAATTTCATTTCGGTTTTCCAGGTGCTTTCCATTGCACAGTAATTTCATACTATGGACGCCAAGTCGGGAAGCGTGATATTTCACGGTGACTTATGGCGTTAAGGATTCCCTTGTCCGTGCAATTATTGCAGAAAAATGAGACTGTTTCTTCCTCGCGATAGTCCTTTACCTTGTTCGTCACAAGGAGGAATCTAGCCCAATAATGATGTACTGCTTCCTGGGGCTCTTGCCTGATGTGGGAAAGATCGTTTAGGTTCGGGTGGGTGGGTGGATTTGAGTCCGAACCCTTACCCGATCTGAGACCCAGGGGCCGAGGAGTTTCCAATCTTGGAAGTTCTGATTCCGGGATGTTGCCCGATAAGTCTGGCCCACTGCCTGACTCCAGGTTCAGGGCTTGGGTGATGTCCTCCCATAAACGGGTATCCGGCTCGGAGAGCTTAGGAATCTGGACATAGTTAGTCCTCAAGATAGAGGAAGAAACGCCACATTGTTCCTCCACCACCGCAATATGATGGGTGACCGGTGGAGAGTTAATCTCCCTTTGGTCGGGTTTAAGCCCAATCCGATCATAGTCCGTAGCGACTCCCAAGGCGGCAATGCGATCCAAGAGCTCGTTTAGGGAAGAGAGCTCCATTGGATCCTTCTGCTCGGCAAATTCCGAGCAGACGTGGAGGCTGTTTTCGATGACCAGACAAGTCATCGTCAGTGCAGCAACCGAACGGGCGGTCATGATGAAACTGCCTAGCCGGAGAGTTTGGCCGATAGCCAGGGCTCCCCCGGCGGTAATGTTTTTTTTAACAACGAGACGAGGCATCCTTCCTTACGGTGACGGCACAGTGGAACTCTCAATGAAAGCACCAATGCGGTGTCAAAACTGGCGGATCTCGGGTAGGGGTCCCGAACTATGCATCTAGGCGGATGGTAACAGGAGGCAGGGGACACGATGTTTACCCAGGTTCGGGCCCTCTTGATGGAGATAATACCCTATGTCCTCCTTGATTGTTCTTGATAATATGAGTAGTACAAGAGTTGATCTACCACGAGATCAAAGAGGCTAAACCCTAGAAGCTAGCCTATGGTATGATTGTTGTTGGTCCTATGGACTAAACCCTCCGGTTTATATAGACACCGGAGGGGGCTAGGGTTACACAGAGTCAGTTACAAGGAAGGAGATCTACATATCTGTATTTCCAAGCTTTCCTTCCACGCCAAGGAGAGTCCCATCCGGACACGGGACGAAGTCTTCAATCTTGTATCTTCATAGTCCAACAGTCTGGCCAAAGGATATAATCCGGTTGTCCGGATACCCCCTAATCCAGGACTCCCTCAGCGGGCATGGCTCTCGAAAGTTTAGACACTGCAGGGGTGTCCCAACTTAGCCCATGACAAGCTCATGATCCGCGGAGACAATCCTCCATCACGGGACACCCCAAGTATTCTAGGAATCCCGGTGCACAAGCTCTTCGAAGAAAGGAAAACTATCCCAAGGAGATTTCTCGGTGAGTCGGATCCGTGTCCAGAGCCGTGTGCTCTCTATCTACGGACTGATCTGTCTATGTGAAGTGGACGATAGCCAAAGGGGGGCACCGCCGACTGCGCCGTAGGTGGACAAACACTCATGTCGAGCACTGGCCCGGGGGTTGATTAAGAGTCCTCGGGTTAATTACTCCCTATGCAAAATTTTAGTTATTATTAGGCAAATGGTAAAACCAATGTTGGATCTCCTCGGGAAAGCTTTACTTTAGGCTAAGAGACAAGGGGGCCCATAACATCCCGATCGTGTTAGGAACCCAAGATTCAAGGAACATAACACCGGTATGACGGAAACTAAGGCGGCAAGAGTGGAACAAAACACCAAGCAAAAGGACAAGCCTTCCACCCTTTACTAGGTATATGGATGCATTAATTAAATAAGAGATATTGTGATATCCCAAAAAATCCATGTTCCAACATGGAACAACCTGCACTGCACCTGCAACTAGCAACGCTATAAGAGGGGCTGAGCGAAAGTGGTAACATAGCCAAACAATGTTTGCTATGAAGGTGGGTTGGAGGCTTGACATGGCAATATGGGAGGCTTGAGAAACAAGTGGTAGGTAGCGCGACATAGCGATAGAGAAAACAACTAGCAAGCAAACATAGAATTGATATTGGGGCTAGTGACCATCTTGCCTACAAAGATCTCAGGATTGTCAAAAGCTTGCTCCACGTAAACGTACTCGACATGATCCTCGTTCACGAACTCTTCTCCCATCTCTACCCAAAGCAAGAACGCAAGCAACGGAACCACAATCAATCACGATGCAATGCACAAGTAACATGATGCAAGACATAGCATGGCATGCAAGATATGATGTGCAATGCATATGGCTACTCTAGAAGGGAAAATATGATCATGGCATCAACTTGACAAACCAAGCATGCCACTGGATAGGTTCGGAGATTTTGGTTGAAATTGATATGAATATCACCGGAGATGGATGCACGGTTTGCAAATGACAATCAAACAAGATACGATGCAATCTGCTCTTAATAGCAACATAGCACTTAAGATGCATCATGAAAATATGCTACAACACTCCAACATAAAAACAAAACACATGGCAGTCTAGTACAGGTGAAGCTCTACAAATCACGTCCACTGAGCCACTGCTAGAACTCATGAGAACAAGTCTAAAGCAACATGGCAAAAATGCAAATGACAACAGTTTATTAGACTTCGCAGAAATTCATTGATCACGACAGAACATCATCAGGTTGCAATGTTTATGCCTAGTAAACTATATGCTATAGGATCCTATTATAGTACTCAATATCATGGCATGATAGTACTAAATGCACTTAATAAAACTCCCTTACGGAACTTGTCCCAAGGACCCACAGAAAAGATGGTAGCATCAATGCAAACATGGCAAATGATATGAACAGATTTCGGACCTGGAAGAAATCATGGCATGGAATAAACAGATTCATGATAGCAACATTGCAAGCTTGTGGCACTCATCACAGTGCTCTAAATGGCATGAAATAAAATCTAGCATGAAGTAGACATGAAAATGAGGCTATCCATGTGCAAAATAACCTCATAGCATGCTTGAATTAAACCACACGAAAATGACAAAACAACAACATATCTAAAATGGCATGGTCATGGACTTGCTCAAATGCAAAAAACTAATGCCACCACTGGATTGGTGGGATTTTTCTACCCCAAAAACATATATATTATGTCTAGGTTCCTCTTGAAGAAATCATCACAACTGCTATTCGAGAAATACTCCGTAAATGGAAATTGACAGAAATGGCAAGTTTCCCTAATAGGAAATGTTCAGATATGGACTAGCCCGAAATGGAAAGATTCCATATCCAGAAATGGAATATCCCTGGAACAAAAGTAAAAACAAAAGAAAGGGAGAGGCGATGACAGGTGGGACCTGGACCCCTGAGAGGCGGACAGGTGGGTCCCACAGGGTCGCACACGGTGACCAAGCAAAGGAAATAGGGGAGGGCACCAGTGACGGGCAGAACGCGGCGGAAGGCTCGCTAGAGTTGCTCCAGTGGCCAAAAGGAGCAGCGGAGACGCGCAACGGGGTCGCATGGAGAAACCGCACACCCGCCAGGCAAACACGGCGCTGGACGATGACGAAAGCAACACCGGTGACGAGGTGACAGAGGCGGCAACCGCGAGCTCGGGCATTACTTGTTTTGTGGTAACTTGTTGTGGGTAGGGGGAAAGACAACACATTACTTGCCATCCTAAAGTTCACTATTGTCTTCGACAATGTGTAAATAAAGAGCTTAATTCCAATCACCCGTTTCATTCGCCTAACAATCTTTCTTAGTTTCCTCACTAGACGCCGGTTCATGAATATCTCATTGCCCCATACCAAAAGGGATGAAAGCGTGGATCTGTACCCCTCATATGTGTACCTACAAGCAACCAGTAAATGTTAGAAGCTTAACTGAGATTGCACAAAAGACGTCAAATATAACTAGCTATGTTCCCAAGTACAAGTTTTTCTTGAGATTTCAATATGAACTACATACATATGTATATAGAATTATAGATATAGTTTAGATTAGAATCTAGATTCACTCATTTTGCACCTTATGTAGTCTATATTGGAATCTTGAAAAAATACTTATATTTAGGAATAGATGGTGTACAAGACATGGGATGCAGCTAACCTCGACGGCAAAAAACAGTGTCGACCATTATAGCCCTGGGTAAGTACATGGAAAGCCATTATTAACTACAACAGGGTTAACGTCCACCAAAAACTAGAAAATGGTAATAAAACAGCATCATCTGTAATGATATCTTCATTTCGAAAGAGTAGCACGGAAGCAAAGGGACGGATTCAAAAATGGATACAACTATTAATTGCAATAGGCTTAACATCATCCTTATTCATGTTTTGTAAGTTTGTAGCCATTGAAATACAAATCTTTAAAAATGGATACAATTGTTAATTGCAACAGGCCTAATGGCCATTGAAACCCGATACTAATAAAAATGCAATTGGCAGATTTCAACATCACAGGGCAGGTGCTGCCAGAGCAGATAATGGCCCGGTTGTGTATAAAAAGGTAGGGAAAATAGATAAAACATGTTAGGCATGTTTACTACAACATGCTTAATACATCGACCATACAAAACATAGCCATTAATTGCAACTGGTATTGGTAAGATTGAACTAGTGAGTACATACTTGGTAAGTCCTAAGAGGTACTTGCTGGGGCACATCATCTTGGCCAGAGCCCGCCCAAAGTCAGTGACGACGGAAGCGAGCTGTTCTCCGGGTCGAAGCATGGATTAGTGCCACTGACATGTGTACCTATAGGCAACCAGTAAATGGTAGAAGTTAAACTGCAATTGCACAAATTATATGCAGCTCACCTCAACAGCAAACAAAAGCATCAGCCGTTATGATCCTGCATAAGTACATGGACAAGCATGTTAAGTACAACAGGGTTAGCATCCACAAAAATTAGCAAATGGGCAGCATCTCTAGTATATCTTCATTGCAGAGAGTAGCATGGTATCAAATGGAAAGATTAAAAAATGGATACAGTTATTAATTGCAATAGGCTTAACAACATCCTAAGTCATGTTTTGTAAGTTTGTGGCCATTGAAATACAACTATTTAAAAATGGATTGAACTTTAATTGCAACAGGCTTAATGTCCATTGAAACCAGTACTGATAAAAATGCAATTGGTATAGTTAAACATCACGAGGCAGGTGCTGCCAGAGCAGAGAATGGCCCAGATGTCTGTAAAAAGGTAGGAAAGTAGCAAAAACGTGTTAGGCATGTTTACTAGAACATGCTTAATACATCGACCGTACAGAACATCGCCATTAATTGCAACTGGTATTGGTAAGATTGAACTGGTGAGTACATACTTGGTATGTCTTGAGAGGTAGTTGTTGGGGCACTTTATCTTGGCCAGAGCCCGCCCAAAGTCAGCGACGACGGAGGCGAGCTGTTCCTCTGGGTCAAAGGGTGGATCAGTGCCACTGACATGTGTACCTATAGGCAACCAGTAAATGGTAGAAGTTAAACTGCAATTGCACAAATTATATGCAGCTCACCTTGATGGCAAACAAAAGCATCGGTTGATATGACCCTGCGTAAGTACATGGACATGCATGTTAAGTACAACAGGGTTAACATCCACTAAAAATAGCAAATGGGTAGAATTTATAGTGATATCCTGAGTCATGTATTGTAAGTTTGTTGCTGGTATTGGTGAAATTGAGCTGGACATGGTAATATTTGAACATCACAAAGTATGCAGTATTGAAATAAACAAGGCATGAACATGCTTAATATATCAACCATACAAAGCATAGCCGTTGCAAGTGGTATTGGTAAGATTTAGCTGGTTAGATTTGACCTATTATGTCCTAGGGGGTAGTTGCTGGGGGACTTCATCTGGGCGAGAGCCTACACCATGTCGTCGGCGGCGGCGGCGTAGGCGAGGTGTTCCTTCGGGTCAACACGCATTGTGGCCTTCGCACCATGGACCGCCATCTGCTCTTGGCTGGGGGGGGGGGGATTTTGAGGCATGAGGATGTTTCGCAGGCGCGATTTAAGCAATCAGGCCAGGGACGTGATAGAGATTGGTGGATTACCTGACTGGATCCGAGCAGGACGTAGATGTGGTTGAAGGTGTGGTTGCGGCGGCGGTGGTTTGAGATGTCGGTAGGGGGAGGCGCGAGGGGGGGATATTGAGGGTGGGGATGTGGTTGGAAGAATAAATTCTGAAATCGCACTCGTAATGAAAATTTCGCTACGAAACTTGAAACTTGGGCGGGGGAAACACACAACACAGACGAAGCGTGTAAAATACTCGTGTGGAAGAAAAAAGAAAGTTGGCAGATCCCATCTCCAAAAAATCATGTGTACTCAAATTTTTTTGGTCAATGGTACGCCTGGTTTATTAGGAAACATCCCATAGGTAACTGACTTATGGGTCATTAACGCAAAAAAACGCAGACGAGTACGGCATAGAAACCGTGTGTTTTGTGATCTTCTAATAATTAATGCAAAAAAACGCACACGGGTAGACATGCTAATCAACACTCAAAGCCTCCAAAGGATGCTCTACCGACATTGTATGTTAATGCTACAAACTTAAAGTACTACTGGTAATTTGCTCTAATACTAGAATCTTAAACTGCTTCTCACATGCTGCTACCGGCGCATGCTGGCCAGACGCCGGTGTTCTCCTTCCCGGCCTTGTAGGCGGCAGCCCACTGTGCTTCGATCTCCGTCAAGCTCTCCTCACCACGGTGTGCGGCCTCTTTTTTCTTGCGGCAGCGGGACTCTCTATTCTTGACTGCTTTATGCCTTTTCCACTCCTTCTATGCAGCTTTGGCCGCCTCTAGATCCACCACCCATTCGGCCAAGGAAGCCTCAAAGTCCGCCCATGTAACTGTTTGGCCGCCGGCGGCGTTGAACTCGGCGCAGCGACACGCCATCGCTTCCTTACCATGTGTGCGGTCACGAGTGGCGAGGAACGCGGCGCGGCGGGATGCCATAGCTTCGTTACTAGTTACTATGCGCAGCGGTGCCATGGACGACGCCTGGAGAGAGCTCTCGGATGGAGGGGCCGTGCCGCCATACAGTGCGATGGTATTCGAGAGATCAACGACAGACGACAACAGAAATTTTGCTTCCCTTACAATTTTGCTCGTTCATTATCACACATGGTTCCGTTGCTTCCGGAAACAGTGTGCGCTGAGCCTATTGGTCGAAACCCCAACCACGGGGATCGCGCGTGTGCAGCAGGATGCACCGCGATCGAACGGCAATCCACGTCCCTCACATCACACCCGTGCACCTGTAGCTGGATTGGATTTATATGCGATAAATGCCTAGAGAATGCACATAATTGCCTAAATATGGTAAATGAGCCCGAAAAAATGCCAAATTTGAACACAATGATTTGCAGGGTGTATGTTCGTTGTAGAAAAAAACTCCAGGGCAAAGAATGAAGAAAATTTGGATTCCCCTTGAATCTTGGAGATTTCCCTCTCAAAAGCATGGAACTTCCTCGGTGATGCTTCGATTTATGAAGGGCGTGCATGACGACATAAGCCAAACCTTCTCAATTTTTTACCAGCGCATGGTGAGATCATACCATGGCACCATGCCAGGCGTCATGTTTTTAAGAATTTATTTCATTTTTTCTATAGTTGAAAACCCAACAAACAAACATTTGTGGTTGACTATTGCCACACATTTCATCGAAATATCTGTCCATTCCATGTAAAAGGCATGAGAATTTACTAAATGGCACAAGCATGGTTTTCTAGCCCATTCTTGTGGCCCCTTTCATGCACCGATTGTTTGAACTTGAATTATGCGCATTAATGCCTAGGAAATGCACATAATCCCCTAAATATGGCAAATGAACCTGGAAAAGTGCCAAATTTGAACACAGTGATTTGGAGGTTGTATGTTCATCGTAGAAAAAAACTCGTGGACAAAGGAAAAGGGAAATTTTGACCCCCTTCAATCTTGGTGATTTCCCCCTTGAAACCATGAAACTTCCTCTATAATGGTTCGATTTATGAAAGACGCGCATCACGACTTAAGGAAAACATTCTCCAATTTTTACTATGGCATGGTGAGGCCATACCATGGCACCATGCCAGGCGTCGTGTTTTCCAACCATATATTTCATTTTTATATAGTTCTTAACCTAGTAAACGACGCGTTTAGGGTTGACTATTGTGGAACCCCGGCTCAGAGAAACCAGAACGCCACATATTCCAGCCCAGAGATCGAGGAGAAGTCTTCTGGAATACGACACTGCTTAGCATAGAAAAAAATCAGCTTCCTATTATTACACGAATATCAACACAAGGTCTCTGATATTACAATGTATAACATCGGCACGGCGAGACTACACCATCCTCAGTTGCTCTATCCAAGCAGCAGAACAACTCGAAGAAGCAGAAAAACTTCTAGCAGCGGAACAACGACGACGGTGGTGAACTCCACTCCACAGGGACTCTGGCTGGAACATTTATCCTAGCTCGCGAACACAGGAACAACGCCAAAGAAGCAAGCAATCTAGGCACGACCTGCAAACTGGCATGACACGCCAGGTCAGTACATTGAATGTACTTGCAACCTCACAATAAGTAGAAGCATTCATGACAAACAACAGCATGGCAATTACAGGTTAAACAGGAATTATCATGAGATCATCAGGATAACATAACATGAACATAATATCGCTAGAAAAATATGATCATGGCAAGAACATATAAATCTGATGATACTAGCCTGCGACATGATGACACTACATGCACCATTTATTCTGCTCGTGTTACCTCGTAACCATCACATGCATCACTTACCAACTTCGGACATTACACGATCATCTTATGATCAAATCGAGCTTGGTATAAACAATACCGTAGTAATCATCAAATGACCACAAGGAGCTTGATCTTTACCCACGATTCTCGCACAACATCACGAGTATACAACAAGTCGGTATCCTCGATACCAGAGTGATCATTCCGGCGATCACAACCAACTTATCTCAAACAGTGATCCTTCCGGTGATCACAACCAACTTATCTTCTCATCGAGCACATTATTATTATTATTATTATTATTATTATTATTATTATTATTATTACTGTGGACTCATAGTGTGACCGACTATGAACTGGGCCCTTATCCGCGGGCGCGGCTATTGATAGATTTAATATACACTCTGTAGAGGTTAGTACACTATACCCACACTATGGAACCCATGGCCTCGCACTCCCATTCGGCTGGACCAACGACGTTCCGACAAAACCGAACTACTGCAATGACACTCTCCCGGACACTCCGACTCACTCCCCATTGGGCTAGTCCTTGGTGGCCCCATGTCTACCAAAGACACAACGACCACCCTCGTGGCCAAAACGTCCCTCACGAGGACCGGATCCATAACAACAACAAACGGGCACACAAGGTTTATGTCCTCCTACCTGATCAGGGTAGAGCGCGCCCATAACCTTCCCTAGTTGGAGGCACCGACGAGAGGCATGACAATAGACCGAGTTAGGACCTTCCCACAAAGGTAAGCATGGTTTCACTGGTCAGTTCGATATGGTGGCACCATGACTCAGCCAACAGTTGTTCAAGTTCAATTTAATCCGGTTAAACTAGAATGCAAATATGTTGAGCCATGATAAAATAACATGATGCAAGGACAATGCATGAGCATGATATCAACATAAGCATGAGGGTACAACATAACTATCCACCATATCAACAATGAACCATATCCAACTGAGCAAGGCATAATGATGAGCATGAATATTACATGACCATTATCATCAACCATAAATAACATGCAAGAACACATCAATAACATTACTGAGTAAACATTTAACCAACTAGTAGTAAAGGAACAATGCATATTAACAGTACTCGGTAACCAACGTTAGTCATGCACCGAAGAACATGACCAACCCAACACGTACTACTATCAAGCATAGAAATATGAAAGTAATACTAACAAGTAGTTCATGACCACATGGTGTAAGAACATAGCATGACGATAATCACCGATCCACAAGCATGACCGAAACTATGACAAAGTAGCAAAACAAACATATAGTTATTAAAGATTCAAGTTGAAAACCAATACTATTGCATGACTATCATGCAAATGGTGGTTGTGGCTTGCCTGGGGTGGAAGAAATCACCGGGGAGAAGTGCGGTGAAGCCGCAAAAAGAATCAACGGAAAACAGTTCTCTCTCGGAGGGGCTGTTTACGGGCAAGGACAAAGTGGTAATTTCCAGTATGTGAAACCATAGTGAAAATGAAACCAACAGAACGGGCTCGACAAAATGAAGACGTGGGCTTTGGATTCACCTTAAATCAGAGTCTCGAGCAAAAAGTTGTGATAGTTTTTCTTCTAGGGACCTATCTGTAATATAAATTTTACAGACTGGGCCAAATCAGAAAAGCTAAAAGCACATTCCAGGAACTATGCTTTCGGGACAGTGAAGGCATATTTTCAGCCGAAGCCGCCGTTGTTTACACTTTCAGTGAAACAAAAGCGTATTGGTGAGATTACGCTTCCACTTAACTGACGTGGCAATGCGGGGTCAAAACGCAGCCGTTGACAGGTGGGGTCGGGAGGTGATGCGGGGCCCAGCTGGCCTCGTCTTCTTCGTCCTCGCTGCACCCCGATGGGGAACAGAGGTGGCAGGGGCGGGGTCATGATGCCGGCAGTGGCCCGGCCGTCTTAGGCCGCCTCCGGCCAAGCCGAGGCCCCTGGTTAGACCGGCAAGGAGTGCCGCACCCTTCCAGGGATTTACACGCACCGGGAAGTGGACGAGGTGATGGCGGCGTTGTCGAACAGAGGAGGCTCTGGATGGGTGTGTATCGATGCTTGCCGGTGACTCGGGCTGCCCCAGGTGGTGCTCGGACCACCTAAGGGATAGGGATAAGACGCCGCATCCAACCCACGGCGAGGATAGAACCAGGGAGGGTTGGGGTAGCCGTGGTGATGGGAGGTAGAGGGCGCGGGTGGTGGCTCGGGTTAGAGGGGCCACGGTGGCTCCTGCGAGGGGTCGAGGTGGTGGGGAGGTGCGCCGAGACGTGGAGAATGAGATGGTGGTTGGCTCAAATTTGAGCCAAGGTCAAGGCGGAAATGGTGAACGGCGACGGTCAGAGGCAAGGGAGAGGTGCTGTGGTGGGGAAGGAGGAACGGGGAGAGGCTTGTGGAGCGAGGAGACCTAATGGATACTCGGGAAGGGCTCGGGTGGCCTTCATATAGGCGGGCAAGGGGGGCCGAGCTTGGGTGTCTCCGCGAAGGTCCGGCCAACGTTCTGGTGATGCTCATTGATCACGGGAGGGCGCGGGAAGGCGACGAGGGAGAAAGAGGACGAGCTACAGAGGCGCACAGGGCAAGAGGGACCGAGGGCACAGAGGAGAAGCGGCCACAGCGTCATTAAAGCTCGGTCGGCCATAGTGCGCCCATGGGCGCGCGACGGCGAGCGCTGACGGAGGAGCTGACGGAGGGATAAATAGCTCCAGGAGGACGGCGATGACGCGGGCTAGCTGTTGGACATGCTCAAGAGCGTGAAGACGACGAGAGGGAGAAGGGCCCGAGCAAGAAGACGCCCTAGACGCAGACAAAGCCAATAGAGCGCGCGCAATGCATGCCAAAGCTCGTGATCACCGCGTCTACTAGTGCCCACAGTGCCACAAGCTAAGCCAAACGATGTCTGGGGTGGAGTCCTTCCTGGGGAGGTTGCAACTGCGGTGGTAGTTTGGTTAAAAGGGCTTTGGTTAAAAGGTAATTAACCTCTGAAGTTTACTACAGTAAACTTCGATGAACACTACTGATCAACAGGAAGGAGTTTGGAAGCAATGGAGTTGTCTGCGGGGTTCAGGGCAAGAAGGACTTTCATCCTGGTAACTTTGAGAAGATTTGGACCAAGATTTAATATTGTTGCTTTAGAACTGCATAAACTGGTCCAAAAGCAAAAGTTGGATGATGCACTCATATGGGGAGGCCACTTGAGCTGAAATTTGGCAATGCCTAAAGATTTGCTCATAGTAAGATGCTGTAAAAATTTCATACCAATTAGACAAGCCAAAGTGGTACTTGCTTCACAAACATCTTCACTAACCAGCATCTTGCAATAATTCTAGGGAAATATTGGCTAGGTGAAATGGTGCAAAATTAGGTGGAGAGAAGTAATTTTGGTAGGAGAACAATCTGGTAATTTATCAGGATTTTTAAAGCAATATTAATTATACTTGCTTCACAACCTGAAAATAGTAACAAAATCAAAGATTTGGTCTTGTGCTCACATAGATAAAGGGATGGAGCTGAAATTTGTATTAGTGTTCTAATATGAGCACATGAGGGAGTTTGAAAAATTTCAACTCATTTGGATAAACCTAGCTATCACTTCCTTCACAAAGGCCTCCCTAAGACAGGAACTTTGAAAAAATCACTGACAAAGTTTGGCTTGGCAAATAAAGTTGAATTTTGGCACAGGTCAATTATTTGGACAGGAAAAGATGTCCAAAAAGTTTGGGGTCAAATGGGCAAAGATAAATGTCACTTGCTTCACAATGTGCCATTTAGGACATAATAGGAAATGATTTTATTGAGCATGATGAGAAATATGGGAAATGAGATATTTTGCCATATTTGAGGAAGATATGGCCCAAAACATTTATAGGAATTATTTGGGGATTTTTGGATGGGCAGAAATATAGGTTGCTTCACAACCTAGGGAAGACAGGGTTATTCCTTTAATAGGAAAATGAATATTCCTGAGAAAAAGAAATTAGGGTTTGATCATGAAGTGAAGTGACATGATCTTGGCAAAGTTTTTAGAATCATTGGTCACTTGGGAGCGGAAATGAGGATGATTTCCCAGGTGACAAGGCCATAGAACCACTCCAAAAAGAAAAACAGAGCAAAAACCAATTAAATTAAAAGAAAAAGAAAAGGGCCAAAATCCAGGCTGTTACAACTCTTACCCCCTTAAAGAAATCTCGTCCTCAAGATTTAGTTGCTCAGGGAACAAGTATGACACGAGGACACCATTTCCAACTCGGGTATCCTTTTTCCTTTATTTATTGTTCCCCCAAGAATTTCATATGATTTTCTTCACGTGCTCTAGGATGGTTTGCTTCACCTTTCCCCAAATCCTGACAGGTCTTTGCTCATATACCAATGTCTTTTTACTGACGTTGATTCTCCATACCTTTGGTGATATCCAATGGATCTGAGCATAAATTTTATTTTGGTCATGAAAACCTTTTTTACTTCTGTCATGGGGTTGCTTTTAAATAAATGCAGGCCTTCTGGTTTCAATAAATGCGAAGAATTAATCATGGCCATCTCTGACGGAATCTGAGTGCTCATAAGTGGTGTTGATTTATTTTGATTTACCCCTTTGGCTCGAGCATGAGATAGGTACGAATGATTCGAGCGCCTTTTGTTAGGAGCAATATAACGGTGTATGGAGTCATAGCTGTGTCATACCTCAAATATTTTCATCTTGAGACTGGCCTGACAGGGGCTGACGGACAATTGCTTTTCCTGACAGATTGACCATGTACTTGATTTCGTTGGTGAGTATACCGGGTCTGAGCTGATGGTTCGGCTTTATTTTGTCGGTATACCTATTTGGATTAACCATTCCCAACGGTTCAGCGGGATATGAGATCCTTGTAAAAACAGAGTAGGCCACTGGGAGTATGCCTTTGTGGATCCATAAGGAATTATGGCCTCCAACTGATTTGGGGTATCCAGACCCACATGGTCGTGCAAAAATCATCATACCTTTGCTGCCAGTCTCACCCTTTAACAGTAATGATTTTCTTTGTGAGGATACCTTACTGGAATACTTTGGCCACACCTGTCCTTAACTCTTTGTATGACCAGGGTCGTGATTAGAGCAATATTTTTGACATTATGCCTTGTCCCTGTTTTCTGACCTAGGTCCACACATATATGACATATATTCGGGACTTGTAGCGGTACAGAGCCTGTTCTTGAGGTAAATCATACAAGAAGGTTACAAGGTTTTAAGGCATCTCCTTGTCAGTTGCGGGAATAATGACCTTGATGTCCATTTGCAAGATTGTTGATTCGGTGATGTCATAACCAGATCCTGTCAATTCTGGTAATTCATGGGATGTATCTCTGCTTATTTTCCTTTGCCTGACTCATGAGGTTGTGGGATCCTCACTTTCCTTGGGTATATTTGCAGGATCCTTGCCACATCCTCGTATGAGTGACTAGTATGATTGGGGATACATGCTCGCCATATATAAGATTCACATCCAACCAAACATCGGCTTTCTGAAGAAGACTCATGCCCTGACGGATTTGTGCTTCCGACAAAATGTTGAAAGTCTGATTCTTGAGTGGTACTGCTTATCATATAACCTCTAAGGACGGTGTATTAGTATGATACTGACGCAGACTGAATGGCTTACGAGAGAAGCTATCTGAGTAGCTTGCGGAGGAAGACTTGTTATTTTCTGCTCCAATCTTTTGTTTGGGTATCGTGTAGAAGAAGGCTCTATAGCTTACGCAGGAAGCTTGGTCTGATTATTGTGCTGGAGAAGCCTGAGTTCCATACATGAGAAGCTTCTCCTTGGGTTTGCCTGTTGAGAAAAATTTATTTTCCGTAATCTTTTACCGAGGTATCTTGCTGAGAAAGACCGGGTATCTTGGATAAGAAATTGTTCACATATCATGCTGAGGAAATTTGAGGAGCCTTTCATCATAAATTTCTTCTGATAATGCGTGGAAGAAGACTGAGTTTCTAACATCCCAAGCTTCATACAAATATTCAGACTGAAATCTACACACCCGCCCATAATATTCTAGGCTGATTATTTGCATGAGAAATTTTGTTTGACTGTCTTCCTTGAGCATATCACATTCTGACTTTATTTCAGAGGATAACATGTTTCAAGCATCATGCATGGCTGAGCCAAAGTTTTGTATAGGATCCATACATTTGACTGAAAATATACCATTGATCTTGTACCTGATTTTTCTTGCTGCTGACTTGATCATTACTGTCGTGAGGATTTTGTACCGAAGTAGACATGAGTTATCAGTATTGTTGTGAGGAGTGAACACTAATGCAAAATTGATTGTCAGCCTCAAGATTAGATATTCCCCATTTCACTACAGTCGGCTGAGAATTCCATTCTGTTTAGCTGAGTTTCCAAATATTTGAACTCCTTGCTGATTCTTCGGGTCCGGTGGTGGTTGATGAGCAACTCTTTATAGGGGAGAAATAATGTAACACCTGGGCCCAAAAAGAAAGAAGCAAAATATAACACAACTAAACAAACTCACACATCACACACAATCAATGTCACATACTACTCCTAGTTACACAATATGTATGCCTACTTAAGCACACAAATCTCGCGGGATCTCCGGTAATACGATCTAGCATGCTATGACAGTGTGCATGAGGACGAATAAATGTGTGGAAGAATTGGTGTAAATAGCGCTACACCAAGTGCTAGCATAGCTAGGTAGCAACCTGGACTAGCTCGGAGGCTAGGACGCACTTGATAAACCTGCAATGGGACACGAAGGTCGCACCCACATTATTATCAAGCAGACGGAAAAGATCCATACTCGTCCAAGAAATAGGATAGCGGGGAAAAACTGAGGCTGCTAACATTGCCCTTTCTAGATAACTAAGATCATTATGGGTTTGCAAAATAAAAGAGCGATTCGGGATAGAAGCATATCCATCCCCGAAACGATAGGCGGGGCTAAAAAGAGGATATCAGCGAGATACCTGAGCACCATTTCTACAAACAGTGTCGGGATCACTTGGCATCACTCTGCTGGGACAGAATGACACCAAACACTGAAGAACGAGCAAGAAAAGAAAATTGGAGGAATGCAACGGCTGAGCTGTAGTGGATCCGAACCGATACCAGCTACACTCACTAGATAAACCATTAGCAATAAGCACTAAGGCTATATGCATGCTTTCCAACAAACAAATGCAGCAACCAAAAGCAATAAACAAGCCGAACTTTAAACTACCGATTTCTACCGGTTTCTATCGCTCGCGCTGACTAGGGCGTCCTACAGCCAGATCAGCTCTGATACCAAGATTGTGGCACCCCAGCTCAGAGAAACCGGAACGCCCTGTATTCCAGCCCAGAGATCGAGGAGAAGTCTTCTAGAATATGTCACTGCTTAGCATAGAACAAATCAGCTTTCTATTATTACACGAATACGAATACAAGGTCTCTGATATTATAATGTATAACAACGGCACGGCGACACTACGCCATCCTCAGTTGCTCTATGCAAGCAGCAGAACAACTCGAAGCAGCGGAACAACGACGACGATGGTGAACTCCACTCCACAGGGAATCTGGCTGGAACATTTATCCTAGCTCACGAACACAGGAACAACACCAAACAAGCAAGCAATCGAGGCATGACCTGCAAACTGGCATGACACGCCAGGTCAGTACATTGAATGTACTTGCAAGATCACAATAACCAGAAGAATTCAAGACAAAGAACAACATGGCAATTACAGGTTAAACATGAATTATCATGAGATCATCAGGATAACATAACATGAAAATAATATCGCTAGAACAATATGATCATGGCATGAACATATAAATCTGATGATACTAGCATGCGACATGATGACACTACATGCACCATTTATTCTGCTCGGGTTACCTCGTAACCATCACATGCATCACTCACCAACTTCGGACATTACACGATCATCTCAGGATCAAATCAAGCTTGGTATAAACAATACCGTAGTAATCATCAAATGACCATAATGAGCTTGATCTTTACCCACGATGCTCGCACAACGTCACGAATATCCAACAACTCGGTATCCTCGATACCACGGTGATCATTCCGGCGATCACAACCATGACCAAGACTTGGTCTCAAACCGTGATCCTTCCGGCGATCACAACCAACTTATCTCAAACGGTGATCCTTCCGGCGATCAAAACCAACTTATCTCAAATAGTGATCCTTCCGGTGATCACAACCAACTTATCTCCTCATCGACCACATTATTATTATTATTATTATTATTATTACTGTTGACTCATAGTGTGACTGACTACGAACTGGGCCCTTATCTGCGGGCGTGGCTATCCGTAGATTTAATATACACTCTGCAGAGGTTAGCACACTGTACCCACACTACGGAACCCATGGCCTCACACTCGCATTCGGGTGGACCAACGGTGTTCCGACAAAACCAATCTACTGCCATGACACTCTCCCGGACACTCCGACTCACTCCTCCCTGGGCTAGTCCTGTGTGGCCCCATGTCTACCAAAGACACAACAACCACCGTCGTGGCCGAAACGTCCCTCACGGGGACCAGATCCTTAACAAAAACAATGGGCACACAAGGCTTACGTCCGCCTACCTTATCAGGGTAGCGCGTGCCCATAATCTTCCCTAGTTGGAGGCACAGGCGAGAGGCACGACAATAGACCAAGTTATGACCTTCCTATAAAGGTAAGCGTGGTTGCACTGGTCAGTTCGATATGGTGGCACCATGACTCAGCCAACAGTTGTTCAAGTTCAAGTTAATCCGGTTAAACTTGAATGCAAATATGTTGAGCCATGATAAAAAAACATGATGCAAGGACAATGCATGAGCATGATATCAAAATAAGCATGAGGGTACAACATAACTATCGACCATATCAACAATGAGCCATATCCAACTGAGTATGGCATAATGATGAGCATGGATATTACAAGTACAACACTACTCATAGCATAACATGACCATTATCATCAACCATAAATAACATGCAAGAACTCATCAATAACATTACCGAGTAAACACTTAACCAACTAGCAGTAAAGGAACAATGCATATTAACAGTACTCGGTAATCGATGTTAGTCATGCACCGAAGAACATGACCAACCCAACATGTACTACTATCAAGCATAGTAATATGAATGTAATACTAACAAGTAGTTCATGATAACAAGGTGCAAGAAGATAGCATGACGATAATCACCGATCCACAAGCATGACCGAAACTACGACAGTTGTAGCAAAACAAACATATAGTTATTAAAGATTCAAGTTGAAAACCAATACTACTGCATGACTATCATGCAAATGGTGGTTGTGGCTTGACAGGGGTGGAAGAAATCACTGGGGAGAAGTGCGGTGAAGCCGCGGAAAGAATCACCGGAAAACAGTTCTCTCTCGGAGGGGCTCGATGAAAATGAAACCAACAGAACGGGCTCGATGAAACAAAGACGTGGGCGTTGGATTCACCTTAATCGGAGTCTCGACAAAAAAGTTGTGATAGTTTTTCTGCCATGGACCTATCTGTAATACAAATTTTTGCAGACTGGGCCAAAACAGAAAAGATGAAAGCGCATTCCAGGAACTACGCTTTTGGGACAGTGAAGGCGTATTTTCGGCCGAAGCCGCGGCTGTTTACGCTTTCACTAAAACGAAAGCGTATTCGTGAGATTGCGCTTCCACTTAACTAACGTGGAAACGCGGGGTCAACGCGCAGCCGTTTACAGGTGGGGTCGAGATGCGATGCGGGGCCCAGCTGGCCTCGTCTTCTTCCTCCTCGCTGCACCCCAATGGGAAAGAGAGGACGCAGGGGTGGCGTCGCGATGCCGGCGGTGGCCCGGCCGGCTTAAGCCGCCTCCGGCCAAGCCGAGGCCACCGGTGAGACCGGCAAGGAGTGCCGCACCCGTCTAGGGATTCACGCGCACCGGGAAGAGGACGAGGTGTTGTCGGCCTTGGCGAAAAGAGGAGGCTCTGGATGGGTGTGCGCTGGCGCTTGCCGGTGACTCGGGCTGCCCCAGGTGGTGCTCGGACCACCAACGGGATAGGGAGAACACGCGGCATCCATCCCGCAGCAAAGATAGAACCGAGGAGCGTTGGGGTGACTGTGGTAATGGGAGGCAGAGGGCGCGGGCGGTGGCTTGGGTTAGAGGGGCCACGGTGGCTCCTTCAAGGGGTCGAGGTGGTGGGGAGGTGCGCCGAGACGTGGAGAATGAGATGGTGGTGGCTAGAGGTGGAGGAGGGGCTTGGCTGGCTCGAATTTGAGCCGAGGCCAAGGCGGCAATGGTGAACGGCGACGGTTAGAGGCGAGGGAGAGGTTCTCCGGTGGGGAAGGAGGAACGGGGAGAGGCTTGTGGAGCGAGGAGAGGCTGATGGATGCTCGGGAGGGGCTCGGGTGGCCTTTATATAGGCGGGCGAGGGGGCCGAGCTCGGGTGTCGCCACGGAGGTCCGGCCAACACTCTGGCGATGCTCATCGATCACGGGAGGGCGCAGGAAGGTGATGAGGGAGATAGAGGAAGAGCTACAGAGGCTCACAGGGCAAGAGGGGCGGAGGGCGCAGAGGAGAAGCGGCCACGGCGCTTGTAAAGCTCGGTCGGCCACAGTGCGCCCGTGGGCGCGCGGTGACGAGCGCTGATAGTGGAGCTGGCGGAGGGGGAAATGGCTCTAGGAGGACTGTGACGACGCGGGCTAGCTGTTGGACATGCTCAAGAGCGCGAAGACGACGAGAGGGAGAGGTGCCCGAGCAAGAAGACGCCCTGGACGCAGCCAACGCCAGTAGAGTGCGCGCAATGCATACCAAAGGTCATGATTACCGCGTCTACTGGTGCCCACAGTGCCACAAGCTAAGCCAAACGATATCTGGTGGATTCCTTCCTGGGGAGGTTGCAACTGTGGTGGTAGTTTGGTTAAAAGGGCTCTGGTTAAAAGGTAATTAACCTCTGAAGTTTACTATAGTAAACATGGACGAACACTGCTGATCAACACGAAGGAGTTTGGAAGCAATGGAGTTGTCTGTGGGGTTCAAGGTAAGAAGGACTTTCATCCTGGTAACTTTGAGAAGACTTGGACCAAGATTAGAACTGCATAAATTGGTCCAGAAGCAAGAGTTGGATGATGCACTCATATGGTGAGGCCACTGGAGCTGAAATTTGGCAAGGCCTAAAGATTTGGTCATAGTAAGATGATGTAAAAATTTCATACCAATTGGACAAGCCAAAGTGGTACTTGCTTCACAAACATCTCCACTAACCAGCATCTTGCAATAATTCTAGAGAAATATTGGCTAGGTGAAATGGTGCCAAATTATGTGGAGGGAAGTCATTTTGGTAGGAGAACAATTTGGTAATTTATCAGGATTTTTGAAGCAATATAAATTAAACTTTCTTCACAACCTGAAAATAGTAATAGAATCAATGATTTGGTCCTGTTCTCACATAGATGAAGGGATGGAGCTGAAATTTGGAGTAGTGTGCTAATATGACCACATGAACGAATGTGCAAAATTTCAACTCATTTGGATAAACCTATCTATCACTTCCTTCACAAAGGCTTCCCTCAGATAGGAACTTTGAAAACATCACTGAGGAAGTTTGGCCACGCAAATAAAGTTGAATTTTGGCACAGGTCAATTATTTGGACGGGAAAAGATGTCCAAAAAGTTTGGGGTCAAATGGGCAAAGATAAATGGCACTTGCTTCACAATGTGCCATTTAGGACAGAATAGGAAATGATTTTATTGAGCATGATGAGAAATATGGCCAATGAGATATTTTGCCATATTTGAGGAAGATATGACCCAAACAATTTGTAGGAATTATTTGGGGATTTTTGGATGAGCTGAAATATAGGTTGCTTCACAACGAAGGGTAGATAGGGTTATTCCTTTAATAGGAAAAGGAATATTCCCGAGAAAAAGAAATTATGGTTTGGTCATGAAGTGAATTGACATGATCTTGGCAAAGTTTTGAGAATCGTGAGTCACTTGGGAGAGGAAATGAGGATGATTTCCCGGGTGACAAGGCCACAGAACCACTCAAAAAAGAAAAATAGAGCAAAAACCAATTAAATTAAAAGAAAAAGAAAAGGGCCAAAATCCAGGCTGTTACAACTATTGCCACGGATTTCCTTGAAATATCTGCCCAGTCCTTGTAAAAGGCATGAGAATGTACTAAATAACACGACCATAGTTTTCCACACCGTTCTTGTGCACCTTCTCATGCATCGATTGTTCAAATTTGAATCATGTCCATTAATGCCTAGAAAATGCACATAATCCCCTAAATATGGTAAATGAGCCCGGGAAAATGTCAAATTTGAACACGTTGCATTTGAGGCGGTATGTTGATCGTTGGAAAAAAACTGAATGACAAACTAAGACGAAAATTTGGATTCCCCTTCAATCTTGGGGATTTCCCTCTCGAAAGCATGGAACTTCCTCGATGATGTTTCGATTTATGAAGGGCGTGCATGACGACATAAGCCAAACCTTGTCAAATTTTTACCAAGGCATTGTGAGGTCATACCATGGCACCATACCAGGCGTCATGTCTTTTAAGCATTTATTTCAATTTTTCTATAGTTAAAAACCCAACAAACAAACATTTGTGGTTTACTATTGCCACACATTTCATCGAAATATCTGTCCATTCCATGTAAAAGGCATGATAATTTACTAAATGGCACGAGCATGGTTTTCTAGGCCGTTCTTGTGGACTCTTTCATGCATCGATTGTTTGACTTGAATTGTGTACATTAATGCCTAGGAAATGCACATAATCCCCTAAATATGGCAAATCAACTCGGAAAAGTGCCAAATTGGAACACGGTGATTTGCAGGTTGTATGTTCATCATAGAAAAAACTCGTGGACAAAGGACGAAGGAAATTTGGATCCCCCTTCAATCTGTGTGATTTCCCCCTTGAAACCATGAACTTCCTCGGTGATGGTTCGTTTTATGAAAGGCGTGCATGACGACATGTTTACCAGGGCACGATGAGGTCATACCATGGCACCACACCAGGCGTCTTGTTTTCCAAGCATGTATTTCATTTTTGTATAGTTTTTAACCCAGTAAACGACGCATTTATGGTTGACTATTGCCGCACATTTCCATGAAATATCTGCCCATTCCTTGTAAAAGGCATGAGAATGTACTAAATAGCACGAGCATGGTTTTCCAGACCATTCTTGTGGACCTTTTCATGCACCGATTGTTCGAATTTGAATTATGTCCATAATTAATGCCTAGAAAATGCACATACTACCCTAAATACAGTAAATGAGTTCGGAAAAATGTCAAATTTGAACATGTTGCAATTGAGGCGGTATGTTCATCGTTGGAAAAAACTGAATGGCTAACTAGGACGGCAATTTGGATTCCCATTCAATCTTGGTTATTTCCCTCTCGAAAGCATTGAAGTTCCTCGGTGATGGTTCGATTTATGAAGGGCGTGCATGACGACATAAATCAAACCTTCTCAGCATTTAACGTGGGCTCGGTGAGGCCATACCATGGCACCATGCCAGCCGTCATGTTTTTCATGCACATATTTCATTGTTCTATAGTTGATAACCCATTAAATGACGCGTTTGTGGTTGACTATTGCCACACACATCATTGAAATCTCTTCCTATTCCTTGTAAAATGATTGAGAAATTACTAAATACCACGAGTATGGTTTTTCCAGACCATTCTTGTGCACCCTTTCATCTACCGATTGTTTGAATTTGAATTATGTGCATTAATGCCTACAAAATGCACATAATCCCCTAAATATTGTAAATGAACCCGAAAAAGTGTCAAATTTGAACTCGGTGATTAGAAGGGTTTATGTTCATCATAGAAAAAAAACTCATGGGTGTAGGACAAAGGAAATTTGGATTCCCATTCAATCTCGGTGATTTACTATCGCACACGATTCATCCCCGTCGCCTCTACGAACCATGTGTGTGTCACTCACACATGCAAAAGGAAAAACAAATCCCTTGCCTACTTCGTCCCCACTCACTCGTCGTGGACTCCTCCGCAACTCTGCACCCTAAGCTCGATGGCTGTTGGTGGTGGGCGTAGGTCGCCCACCAAATGGCACCGGATTTCGCCCCTACCGCTTTCCGACGCCTATCTGCATCGACATTCTAGACTCTAGTCGACTGGGGTTTTCTGCGGGATTGGGCCAGGGATTTTTCTCACAGAGAAGGTAATCAACTTAATTAGCCAAATATTCACTTAGCTATCATCGCAGTCCATCCGTCGCTGTAAATCAACCAGTGGAAATCGTCGTGGAATCATTTTTGTTCTAGCTGATTCATGGATGTTCATTCATGTGTCCACAGTGCAAGCACAAATCGGGCAACGGTGGTCATGGCTAGTCGGAAACAAAGTTCTATCTCACTATTCCGGATAACTTCAAGGAGCGCTTGGTATGTTCAATCTCAACCTACCACGGTCGGCATGGCCTAAATTTGTGAACATATACCGTATGTTGCTACATTATCTATATATTTGCATCAAATCTTTGTTACATTATCTATTTTTAATTATTTGTTTTTGTACTTTGCTTTCATCTATATATATGGATCTGTTCTATTAGTTACTCCCATATTTGCATCTTGTTCTATAATTTCAATATATCTAATTTACGATCTTAATTTTGATTTCAAGCAGTACATCCCTTGCTTTGCAAGAATAGGAGTAGAAGGAAATCTTGGGCTTTACTTTGCTGATGACTCCCAGGATGTCATATTGACAATGCAACATGGATTTACAATGACGATTAGCATAAAACTTGATAAAGATGGTCACTCCTATTTTAATGCGGACCTTCCGAGAAAACTGTCTAAGTGTTATGAACTGAAAGTTGGCAATAAAATTCTAGTGCGTGCACCACAGCCTGGTCTAATCAACATGGATGTTTACTTCCCCAACGTCATCAGCCGATCAAAGTATGATCGAGGTTAGTGTCCTCTCAACTTTCTCCATGCTATCATATTACTATTTAAGCAACCAATTGATCACTATTAAAGCAACCAATTGTGATATCATATTCTAAATTCGTTCCTAGGCAGTAACAAATTCTATTTACCAATTTATGCGCACCATATATTCTTCTGCCATGTTCTGCATAACTAATACCTTTCCATCTTTTAAGCAAGATATGTTGGAAGAATAGTGAACGATTTATATGTTTGTAAGCATAGCAAATTTCACCTGAAGGACTTGAATCATGTCATAAAATTGATTGATAAGCTGACAGAGATAGCACAACATATGAACGCTGGATTTTGGATGGGATTAATTAGACCTATGGTGCACACACTGAAAAAGACCAATTGTGTGCACAAAACACTGGTAAAAATTCTTATTTTAATGTTTATGCTCATAAACTATATAGATCTTCAACGATATGTTATAATTGTTTTTATTCCACATGTCAAAAGAAATTGCCCCCTGTAGTAGTTCCTGGATCGATTTTCCAACATGGTCGAATTACATTTGTGCCTGCTTATAACGCCAAAGTGATTACAAGGTACTGCATTTCCCACAAAAATGGAACTATTCAAATTAACAAGTTCTCGCTTGTCATGGCAATGCATCCATATTGGAAAATTCGAGACACTGTTCTACACATGCTCTACCAAGGCATAGGAGGTCTCTTCCTTTTCATTGACAAGATGCCGAGTCGCCGTGATGAAGCTGCTTCCAATGGATAGTTGTGGTTGCTGGCCCTCAGCCTCTTAAAATGTGCTAGCTGTTACTATATATGTTAAGTATGTAGATATGGACCATATGGTTGTTGGCCCTTAGACTCTTAAAATGTGATAGTAGTTACTATGTTAATTATGTAGATATGGATATGGTTCTCAAAACCGTGTTACGAAGATCCTCCTTTTGTTGAATAGTGCAATCACTATATATATGTTACTCAAATGCTGTTACCCAAGTTCATAAATTTTCATGGAAAGTATTAGTATCGTACACAGCTCATTGAGTTTAAGCATGTGCCCAATGTCCAGAAGGCACTTGCGTATTAACTGTCCATATTGCAAATTCATACACATGTTAACATAAGGAAACATATGTGTAACGTACTAATCATCGCACACGAGTACTCGCAGACGCATCGTGTGTGATATTCCGCCACCGCAAGCAACTAGTTTGTATTTTTCAAAGTTTTTGTGCACACAGAATCACAAACGAAGTAACTGTATTGACCGTCTGTGTTGTAATTTATCATCGCAAACTGTTCATCCGGATCGGCTGTTTGCCACATATCACACACATCTTGTTTACATGACTCGTTTGCGTTCTTTTGGCTCATCGCAAACAGTTCATCCATGTGAACTGTATGCCACACATCACACACATCCTGTTAACTTGAACCGTTTCTATTGTCTTCTCTAATCGAAAACAGTTCGTCCAAGTTAATCGTATGCCATATATCGCACACACATTGATATGGTTGTTCGTTTCTATTGTTGTACCTCATCACAAACAGTTCGAATGGATTAACCGTGTGTCCTGCATCGCACACACATTGTTATGGATGCTCGTTTCTGTTATTCTGCCTCATTGCAGACAGTTTGAATGGATTAACCGTGTGTCCTGCATCACACATGCAACTAAAATCTGAACCGTGTTTGATGGCTCCGCCATCGCAACCATTTTGCACCTTTTTTGACGGTTTTTTACACCACAGTTTGTGATTAGTGCATCGCACACAGTTTCGGCAAAGGGTCTCTAATTGTAGTGTCGTGTTAGCAGTATCCTACAGTAATGAAAGTAGTCTTCTCCTGCAAAAGCCTCTGCTCGTTACATCATGGTGGGCTCGGTGATTACCTCCGTCCTACCGACCTAGCGGTCTTGGTCTTCTTGCACAGGAATGGCAACCTTTGGCTGATTCCTCGGGACTCCGCGCCTGCACTTTCCTCTTTAGTACCAAAGAGGAAACTGGTGCAATGCGCCCGCTGGCGCCCACCTTGCCTTGGTCGTCATGGCTCACGTCACCCGAACCTCGTGAGGTGAAGCTTGCATAGAAATCTCTGCTCCTCAAGAGCCAGCCTGAGGAGGCCGCTCCTCATGGGGATCTTGGTGTCGCCCACCTCGCGAGGCTTGGCCCCTCACGAGGGTCTTGAGTTGTTGATGCTGAAGATGGGCTGTACCAGGCCGTCGATGAAGCCACACTATGGGCCACAGGCAGGCATGTTTGGGTACCCCAGTTCCCAGATTGAAGTCAAAATGTCGGATTTCAGGTTCCGCAGACCCTTGAGAGGTCCAAACTCTGGGGTGCGTGCGAAGAACTCAACCTCCCTAGTCTGCCCACTCGCCAATTTCACGGCTTAGCTCGGGAACATGAAGGAAACGAGACACGACAGTTTACCAAGGTTCAGGCCACCTTGCGATGTAAAACCCTACTCCTGCTTTGTGGTTGTCCTCGAGGGGTTGAGGATGAACTAGTACAGTGGGAGAACAACCTCCAAAGGAGGCGTGTTCTTGAGCTCGTGGGGGAGAGGATGATCTCCAGGATTCGGATCCCATCTATGGTGGTGACTAGGCCCTATTTATGGTGGCCTTGGTCTGCTTCTCAAATGGCGGTGGGAAGGGATCCCACACCGGCCAAATTCGAAGGGAGACAACTAGTACATGGTATCGTGACGAAAGTAGTCTTCGCCTGCAACTACCTCTGGTCATGACACTGTGGTGGGCTTGGTGATGACCTCCGTGATGTCGTCCTGGTGGTCTTTTTCTTATTGCACGGGAATGGAAACCATTGGATAATTCCTCAGGACTCCGCGCCTGCGCTTGGCTCTTTAGCACCAAGGATGAAACTGGGGCACTGCGCCCGCTGGTGGCCGCCTGGCCTTGGTTGTCATGGCTCACGCACCCGAACCTCGTGAGGTGAAGCTTGCATAGAAATCACTGCTCCTCAGGAGTCAGCCTAATGAGGCAGCTCCTAGTCGGGGTATTGGTGTGGCCCGCCTCGCGAGGCTTGGCCCCTCTCGAGGGTCTTGAGTTCCTGATGCCGAAGATGGGCCGTACCAGGCCGTCGATGAAGCCATGTCGTGGGCCGCATGCAGGCCTGTCTGGGTGCCCCCATTCCCAGAATGCCGACAAATGTTAGATTTCGGGTTCCTTAGACCCTTGAGAGGTTCAAACTCTGGGGTGGCTGCGAAGAACTCAACCTCCCTAGTCTGCGTACTCGCGAATCTAACGACCTAGCTCGATGAACATGAATGAAACGGGACACAGCAGCTTACCCATGTTCAGGCCACCTTTTGGTGTAAAACCCTACTCCTGCTTTGTGGTGGATTGGCCTCGAGGGGCTGAGGATGAACTAGTACGGTGGGAGAACAACCTCCGGAGGAGGCGTGTTCTTGAGCTGGTTGGGGAGTGAATGATCTCTAGGATTAGGATCCTATCTATGGTGCTGGGTAGGCCCTATTTATAGTGGCCTTGGTCCTCTTACCAAATGAAGGCGGGAAGGGATCCCACAACGGACAAATTCTAAGGGAGACAACTAGTACATGCTATCCTGACAAAAGTAGTCTTCGCCTGCAAAAGCCACTAGTTGTGATGCTGCGGTGGGATTGGTGATGACCCCCGTCCTGCTGTCCTAGCGGTCTTTGTCTTGTTGCGTGGGAATGGAATCCTTTGGCAGATTCCTCAGGACTCTGTGCCTGGGCTTGCCTATTTAGCACCAAAGAGGAAACTGGTGCACTGCGCTCGCTGGCGCCTGCCTGGTCTTGGTCGTCGTGGCTCACATCACCCAAAGCTCGTGAGGTGAAGCTTGCATAGAAATCTCCACTCCTGAGGAGGTCTCGTGGGGGTCTTGGTGTCGTCCGCCTCGTGAGGATTGGCCCCTCGCGAGGGTCTTGAGTTGTTGATGCTAAAGATGGGTCGTACCAGGCCGTCGATGAAGCCACACCATGGGCCGTAGGCAGCAAAGTCTGGGTACCCCGTTTCCTAGAACACTGATAAAATATAGGATTTCAGGTTCTGCAGACCCTTGAGAGGTTCGAACTCTAGAGTTGGTGCGAAGAACTCAACCTCCCTAGTCTGCCTACTCGCCAATCTCATGACCTAGCTCGATGTACATCAATGAAATGGGACATAATAGTTTACCCATGTCCGGGCCACCTTGTGGTGTAAAACCCTACTCCTGCTTTGTGGTGGATTGGCCTCGAGGGGCTGAGGATGAGCTAGTACATTGGGAGAACAACCACAGGAGGAGGCGTGATTTGATCTGGTGGGGGAGAGGATGATCTCTACGATTAGGATCCCGTCTATGGTGGTGGCTAGCCCTATTTATAGTGGACTTGGTCCTCTTCCCAAATGAAGGCTGGAAGGGATCCCACAACGGCCAAATTCGAAGTGAGACAACTAGTACATGTTATCCCGACAAAATTAGTCTTCCCCTGCAAAATCCTCTAGTTGTGACGACGTGGTGGGCTCGGTGATGACCTCTGTCCTGCCATCCTAGCGGTCTTGGTCTTGTTGCACGGAAATGGAATCCTTTGGATAATTCCTTAGGACTCCGCGCCTGGCTTGCCTATTTAGCACCAAAGAGGAAACTGGTGCACTGCGCCCGCTGGCGCCCGCCTGGCCTTCGTCGTCATGGCTCACGTCACCCGAACCTCGTGAGGTGAAGCTTGCATAGAAATCTCCGCTCCTCAAGAGCCAGCCTGAGGAGACCGCTCATCGTGGGGGTCTTGTTGTCGCCCGCCTAGCGAGGCTTGGCCCCCCGCGATGTTCTTGAGTTGCTGATGCAGACAGTGGGCCATACCAGGCCGTCAATGAAGCCACACTGTGGGCCGCAAGCTGGCAAGTCTGGGTACCCCTGTTCGCAGAACGCCGACAAAATGTTGGATTTTGGGTTCCGTAGACCGTAGAGAGGTTCAAACTCTGGGGTGCATGCGACGAACTCAACCTCCCCATTTTTCCTACTCGCCAATCTCATGTCCTAGCTCGATGAACAGGAAGGAAACATGACACATCAGTTTAGCCAGGTTCGGGCCACCTTGCGATGTAAAACTCTACTCCACCTTTATGGTGGATTGGCCTCGAGGTGCTGAGGATGAACTATTATAGTGGGAGAACAACCTCCGGAGGAGGCGAGTTCTTGAGCTGGTGGGGGAGAGGATCTCCACGAATCGGATCTCGTCTACGGTGGTGGCTAGGCCCTATTTATAGTGGCCATGGTCCTCTTCCCAAAGGAAGGCGGGCAGAGACCTCACAACGGGCAAATTCTAAGGAGACAATTAGAACATGGCATCCTAACAAAAGTAGTCTTCGCCTGCAACAGCCTCTGGTTGGGATGCCGTGGTGTGCTCGGTGATGACCTCCGTCCTGCTATTCTGGCGGTCATGGTCTTGTTGCACGGGAATGGAAACCATTGGCTGATTCCTCGGGACTCCGCGCCTACGCTTGCCTCTTCAGCACCAAAGAGGAAACTGGTGCACTGCACCCACTGCCGCCGTCCTGGCGTTGGTCATCATGGCTCACGTCACCCGAACATCGCGTGGTGAAGCTTCCATAGAAATCTCCGCTCTTCAGGAGCCAGCGTGAGGAGGCCACTCCTTGTGGGGGTATTGGAGTCGCCCGACTCGCGACGCTTGGCCCCTCACGAGGGTCTTGAGTTGCTGAGGCCGAGGGAGAGTTTGAGTTGATGAAGCCATGCCATGGGCCGCAGGCAGGCATGTCTGGGTACCCTCGTTCTCAGAACGTCGACAAATGTCGGATTTCAGGTTCCGCATACCCTTGAGAGGATCGAACTATGGGGTGCATGCGAAGAACTCAACCTCCCCAGTCTGCCTACTCGCCAATTGTTGGGGAACGTAGTATTTCAACAAAATTCTTACGATCACGCAAGATCTATCTAGGAGAAACATAGCAATGAGCGGGGAGAGTCTGTCCATGTACCCTCGTAGACTAAAAGTGGAAGCGTTTAGTAACGCGGTTGATGTAGTGAAACATCTTCGCGATCCAACCGATCAAGTACCAAACGCACGGCATCTCCGCGATCTGCACACGTTCAGCTCGGTGATGTCCCTCGAAATCTAGATCCAGCTGAGGTGGAGGGAGAGTTTGGTTAGCACGACAGCGTGGTGATGGTGATGATGAAGTTACCAACGCAGGGCTTCGCCTAAGCACTACGACAATATGATTGCGGTGGAAAACTGTGGAGGGGTGCACCGCACATGGCTAAGAAAACAACTTGTGTGTCTATGGGTGCCCCCCAGCCCACGTATATAAAGGAGGGAGGAAGAGGAGGCGGGCCAAGGAGGGGCACGCCTATAGGGGGGTACAACTAGGATTCCCAATCCTAGTTGGAGTCCCCTTCCTTTTCCAAGAGAGGAGAGAGGGAAGGAGTAGGAGAGGGAGAAGTGTAAGTGCATCTAGTGCCACCCCAGTTGGTTTTGGAGTATTGACGACAAACCTAGTTGAGGGACTAATGTGTTTGTGAGAATTGCAGGATAACACAGGTAGAAGTCCCTCATGATTCGGTTTTACTACCAGAGATGACCCCTAAAAATGTATGAAGACATTGAAGTCAAAGGTGGTATATGAAGATATTCACATTGAAGACTATGACAAGAGAAGACACGATATGAAGCCTATGGAGCTCGAAGACTTAGATCTTTCGTAGTTCTTTTTCTTTTGTGTTGAGTCATAGGAACCACCGTACTGTTAAGTGGGGTCTAAGAGAACCATTCAGAATGACTGAAGTGATGCCTAAACCAAAAACCTATGTCTTCGAGTGAAGACAATGAGAGCGAATCTTGTCCAGAGTCGGACAAGTCAGCTTTGCTTGTAGCCCAAGTAAAGTTGCCGTGTGAGTTTGAAATCTGACCGTTGGGACACGTGTCAGTTCCATAGTGACCCTGGGTCATTTCGGACAAATAAGGTCGGGTTGTCAAGTGGCTATAAATAGCCCACCCCCTACAACCACAAACGGTTGGCTGCTCAGATTGAGAGTATGGCTTTTGTCGTTTGAGAGCAACCCACCTCGAAGCCTTTGAGAGAGAATTCCTTGCGAGGATAAAGCCCTAACTACCCAGAGCTAGAGAAAATTGGGCATCACTTAAGTCTTCTTGTCTGTGTGATCTGAAGACTTATTACACTTGAGGACTGTTCATCCTCCAGCCGGTTAGGCGTCGCGTTCTGAGCATCCAAGAGACATTGTGGATTGCCCGTGAACAAAGTCTGTGAAGGTTTGGGAGTCGACCTTGAAGACTTACCAGAGTGATTGGGCGAGGTCTATGTGACCTTAGCTCAAGGAGAATACGGTGAGGACTGGGTGTCCTGAGCTGCGTGTTCAGGACTGGGTGTCCGGGACTGTGTGTCCTAAGGATTAAATACCTAGCCGCTCCAACCAGACGTACAGTTGTCATAGAAACTGGAACTGGTCCAACAAATCATTGTCTTCAACGAGTCACTGGTTTCATCTTCACTTCACTTTACTTACTTTTACTCCTTGTGAAGTCATTGTATGTTTGCTCTATCATTTGTCTTCACTGAGTGACTGCGTGTTCTGTTTGGCTTCACAATATCTTCCTACCTGATCCTTACTACCTAGCTGCTATTAGTCTTTGTGCTTTCACTTCATTGAATACTTGACTATGGTTTGCCTAGTGTAGCCTACCTTCCGCTGCATGGTAATAGGTTTAATTTTATCGTTTGTCTTCAAAACTCCCATGTTCTGAAGACTTTCATAAAAATCGCCTATTCACCCCCCCCCTCTAGTCGATATAATGCACTTTCAATTGGTATCAGAGCAAGGTGCTCCCTTGTTCTGTGTGATTCGGTTTAACCACCTGGAGTTTTAGCTATGTGGACTGCAGGGATAATTAAAGTCTCCGCTGCGTGCCCCGTCTTCGATGGAACTGAATATCCCTACTGGAAGAATAAGATGCGTATGCATCTTGAAGCCATTGACGTCGACCTATGGTATGTCGTCGAGAACGGCATTCCCAAGGCTGGAGAAGGTGTCACTGCTGCTGATGTCAAGAAATTCGTTCAACTGGACTCTACTGCCAAGAATATCATCTGTGGTCATCTGACCAAAGGACAGTATGGCCGTGTGAGTGCTTTGAAGACATCCAAGCTGGTCTTGGACTGGCTCTCCAAGGTCAATGAAGGCATCTCAACCCAGAGAGATCAGAGAATCAGTGTCCTTCGCAACCTCTTCAACCGCTTCAAGCGAAATGACAATGAGAATGTCCAGCACACATTTGACCGACTCACTGACATCACAAATGAGCTTCAAGCCCTCGGCGCCACTGAGATTACCAAACACGAAATCGTCAAGACGCTGCTGAGATCACTTGATAGTTCGTTTGACATCCTGGCCCTGATGATTCAAGAACGTCCTGATTTCAAGACACTTGATCCGTCTGACATACTTGAGAGGCTCAACACACATGAGTTTCAGCTTTCGGAGAAAATAGAGATCTACGGTCCAAACTATGGGCGAACTCGTGCCTTGAAGGCAAAAGCTGTCTCCTCATTTGAAGAAGAATCTGACAGCTATTCTGATGACCCTGAAGACATTGGAAGGGAACTTTCTATGCTTGTCAAGAAGTTCCAAAAATTCACCAAGAAGAAAGGCTTCAGAAAGTCTTCCCGATCAAGTTCAAGGAATGATGAAGCTCCTGCTCATGACTACAAGAAGAAAACATGTCACAAGTGCAAGAAACTTGGCCACTTCACCTCTGAGTGTCCACAGTGGGACAATGAGAACAACAACACGAAGAAGAAATACTCAAAGTCTTCTTCCAAGTCTTCCTCAAAGTCTTCATCACACAAGAAGAGCTCATCTAGCAAGGCACGTGCGTTTGTTGGCAAGGAAATGGATTCAGAGGAGGAGTCTGCTTCTGAGGAGGCGGAGGTGGAGTCTGAGGAGGAATCTGACTCAGGCGTCGCAAGTCTAGCTACAGCATACGTTGCCAAGTCTATCTTCAACACTGAAGACAATGACTTCATCACCGACACCGATGCAAATGACAAGGACTACTCCGCTTCAACCTACTGCTTCATGGCACGCGGTGCCAAGGTAAACACACGCACTACTCACTATCAAACATCTAGTGACGATGACTCTGATTGTGGTTCAAAACCTAGCTACAAAACACTTGCTAAAATTGCAACTGAACAACAGAAAGCTATGGAACATATTCAAAAACTGTTAGACAGAAGCGATGATCTGTTAGGTGCTGAAATGACTCGATCTGAATCCTTAATTGAAGACATAAAAAATCTTCACGATAAGTATCAGGAACTTGAAAGTCGTCATGAAACTCTCTCAACAACTCATGAAAAGCTTTCCTATGATTATCTTCAAAGGAAGCAAGATCTTGAGAAATTGAGAGTGGTTCATGAAGATCTTCAAACTGAAAATGAGTCACTTCGCGCCAAACAGATCAGTCCCGCTCAGGAAGGATTTGAACCACCATGTATTAAATGAATTGAGCGTGATAATACTACTTCTGTTGCTGAATGTTCTACTTCTACTGCTATTGCAATATCTTCAACTGTTGATGCGGTAACTAACCCCTCTGCTGAGGATACCACCGCTATTGCTGATGAGAATGCTAGGTTGAAGACATTGCTTGAAACAGGGATGTACAAAAGTCTTCAAGGGCATCAGACACTATGTGATGTCCTCAAAAAGCAGATTCTGAACTGAAACCCTAGGAAAGAGGGTGTTGGGTTCGTAAGGAAAATGAATGCAGATGGCTCTTACTGGAAACCTGAGCAGTACCCCAAAACCATGTGGGTTGTTGCAAAGGAACCTTCAGCAGATCAATCCAATCTAACTGGCTTCGCTTGTGCTAACCCCATTATCATTGATGAATCCTTTGATGCAAACTATATACTGTTTAAGAATCAGAATGGTGAAGTGTTTGCCAGGTACATTGTTACTAACTGCAGGAATGGACCGCCTATGAAGAAGATCTGGTTTCCGAAAAAGTGTCTGGAAAATCTTCCTGTGAATGTCTTCATGACACCTCACTTGAAGAAGACAAACCTCAAACCAAAGGCTTCATACGGTCCAAAGGCCTCATACAAACAGAGGACTCACCTGAGTCACACTAACGCAAATGTTTTGCAGGGAAACCATACTCAGGCATATGAATATGAGAGCGGTTCATCAAACCGCCATGTTCATAAGACCAAGAACTATTCTGCTTATTCTTATGAGTACTATTGTCCGCCTGCAAGACTGTTTGCTAAGGCTTCAAAGCCAAAATTCTCAGATGCTGCACTTAGACTTATTGCTTCTAAGCCACCCTTGAAGATGTGGGTGGTTAAGAAGGCTTAACTCTCTTTTGCAGGGAAAGGTCTCCAGCAGAAAACCAAAATCGTCTGACGCTATTGCTGGGGACCTTAAACATCTTGTAGGGCGCAAGATCAAATGCCCAAATGGTCTTACTATGTACTTCGTACCTGAATCGCTTGCTACTCTCCCTATTAGTCCAAACCTGGATCTAAGCTTTCATAACCCACTGGTTCGTCAAATGTTTTTGCTTCACAGTGCTCTTGGTGAAGCCTATCCCGCTAACTGCACTGTAGGGTACGACACCAGCATCTTCAGAATGGATTATTGACAGTGGGTGTACAAATCACATGACTGGCAAAAGAAGTCTTCTTATGGACTCAACCTTACGTCCATCCGACAAGAGCCACATCACATTTGCTGAGACTGGTAAAAGTAAGGTATTGGGTCTAGGTAGAGTTGCAATCTCAAGGGATCAACACATGGATAAAGTCATGCTTGTTGAATCCCTTGGCTTCAACTTAATGTCTGTCTCAATGCTTTGTGATTTGAACATGATCGTAATGTTTGGAAAATATCTTTGCCTTGTACTAATGGAATCTGACAAGTCTCTAGTGTTTGAAGGGTATCGACAAGATGATTTGTACGTGGTAGATTTCTCAGCAGGGCCACAACTTGCAGTATGTGTTCTAGCAAAGGCTTCAGAATGCTGGCTCTGGCATCGGAGGCTTGGACATGCTGGCATGAGGAACCTCCACACCCTTGCAAAGAAGAAGCATGTCATAGGCATCGAGGGCGTCAAGTTCAAGAAAGACCACTTATGCGGTGCCTGTGAAGCAGGGAAGATGACGAGGGCCAAACATCCCTCGAAGACAATCATGACCACTACTCGACCCTTCGAACTGCTTCACATGGATCTTTTCGGTCCCACTCATTACTCAACTCTAACTACTACTGCTTGCCTCTATGGCTTCGTTATTGTTGATGATTATTCTAGATATACTTGGGTGCACATAATCCTTTACAAGACTGAAGTGCAGGATGTCTTCAGACGCTTCGCCAATCGAGCTATGAACAATTTTGGCGCCAAGATAAAGCGCATCAGAAGTGACAATGGCACTGAATTCAAGAACACTGGCCTTGATACATATCTTGATAGCTTGGGCATCACACATGAATTCTCAGCCCCGTACACGCTACAGCAGAATGGCGTCGTCGAACGCAAGAACAGAACACTAATTGAGATGGCCAGAACGATGCTAGATGAATACAAGACCCCAAGAAAATTCTGGCCTAAAGCCATTGATACTGCATGCCATACAATCAATCGTGTTTATCTTCACAAGCTACTGAACAAGACATCTTATGAGCTCCTTACTGGCAAGAAGCCAAATGTCAGTTACTTCAGAGTATTTGGCGCAAGGTGCTGGATCAAAGACCCACATCAGACCTCAAAATTTGCACCAAAAGCACATGAGGGTTTTATGCTTGGATATGGAAAGGATTCGCACTCCTACAGAGTCTTCAATCTCTTTCATTACAAAGTGGTTGAAACAGTGGATGTGCGGTTCGATGAGACCAACGGTTCACAAAGAGAGCAGCTGCCAAATGTGCTAGATGAAGTTCCATCCAATGAATCAATCAAGCTAATGGGAATTGGACAAATTATACCTTCTGAAGCTCATCCTGAAGAAGAACTTATCATTTCAGCACCTGATCAACATGAAGACAATGCTCAGCCTGAAGACATTCCTTCCAACAACGACAATGAACAGCAAGAGCAAAGTCTTCGCCCTGTACATCCTCGCGTTGCCAATGAAGTGCAGATTGAAAGAATAATTGATAGCATCAATGCACCTGGTCCACTCACTCGTTCAAGGGCAACTCAGCTAGCAAATTTCTGTGGGCACTTCGCATTCATCTCAATATCAGAACCCAAGAAAGTTGAAGAAGCCTTCATGGAACCTGAGTGGATTCAAGCTATGCAAGAAGATCTTCAACAGTTTGAGCTGAATAATGTATGGGAACTGGTTAAGCGTCCTGATCCACGGAAGCACAATATAATAGGCACCAAATGGATATACCGCAACAAGCAAGATGAGCATGGTCAAGTTGTCAGAAACAAAGCTCGTCTCGTTGCTCAAGGATATACTCAAGTGGAAGGCATTGACTTCGATGAAACATTTGCTCCTGTGGCTAGACTTGAAGCCATACACATACTGCTGGCCTATGCAAATCATCATAACATACTTCTATATCAAATGGATGTGAAGAGTGCCTTTCTCAATGGCAAGATTGAAGAAGAAGTGTATGTTGCACAACCGCCTGGCTTTGAAAATCCAAAACATCCTGACATGGTATACAAGCTCAACAAGGCACTGTATGGCCTCAAACAAGCCCCTAGGGCCTGGTATGACACACTCAAATACTTCCTGAAGAGCAAAGGCTTCATACCTGGTTCCCTAGATCCCACTCTTTTCACGAAGACATATGATGGTGAACTGTTTGTGTGCCAAATATATGTGGATGACATTATCTTCGGTTGCACCAATCAGAAGTACAGTGAAGAGTTTGGATATATGATGCAAGTGCAATATCAGATGTCCATGATGGGGGAGCTGAAGTTCTTCCTTGGTCTTCAAATACGACAACAACGAAATGGCATCTTCATATCTCAAGAGAAGTATCTCAAAGATTGCCTGAAGAAGTTCGGTATGCAAGACTGCAAAGGCTTCACAACACCAATGCCAGCCAAACATCATCTGGGTCCTGACGACAATGGTAAAGAGTTCGATCAAAAGGTATACCGCTCCATGATTGGTTCTTTACTTTATCTATGTGCATCTAGGCCAAATATTATGCTTAGTGTTTGCATGTGTGCTCGATTTCAAGGGGCACCAAAGGAGTCGCATCACTTAGCTGTGAAGCGAATTCTTCGATATTTGGCTCACACCCCAACTCTAGGATTATGGTATCCGAAGGGCTCAGAGTTTGATCTGGTTGGATTCTCGGATGCTGATGATGCTGGTGACAAAGTTGATCGCAAGTCTACATCAGGCACATGTCACTTTCTGGGACGATCACTTGTATGTTGGTCTTCAAAGAAGCAGAACTGTGTATCTCTCTCCACTGCTGAATCTGAATACATTGCTGCTGGATCTTGCTGCGCTCAGCTTCTGTGGATGAAGCAAACACTCAAGGATTATGGCATTCATCTGAAGCAAGTGCCTCTTTACTGCGACAATGAAAGCGCCATCAAGATCGCTAACAACCTAGTTCAGCACTCGAAGACAAAGCACATTGAAATTCGTCATCACTTTCTCAGAGATCAAGTTGTGAAGGAAGACATTGATATCATACATGTCAACACTGAAGAGAAAATTGGCAGATATCTTCACCAAGCCCTTGGATGAGAAGAGGTTTTGCAAGTTACAGTGTGAGCTAAATATCCTGGAATCCTCAAATGTCCTGTGATCAGGCACACATCCTAACCCTTATGCATATTGATGACTTAGATGTGCAACACACGAAGTGAAGTATATCTTCAATCAATGAAGACATACATTCTAAGTGTGAATACATTAATGTGGAATTTGACTTCGGAGCGCCACGATAATTATGCGCCGTGTCTGGGTCTAATACTTCCTATACGGTGGGTAACGCCACCACCAAACGTTCTATTCTGAAGTGTTTCACTCATGGCATTACCTTGCAATGTCTTCACATCTGGTTTGGCTTCGAACTCAACATATTTTCATGATTATATTCACTATGTTGATTATATATATATATATATGCTAGTGTTCTGTCCTCTATAGCATTCACTTATAGCTATGTCTTCGTGTTGAATCTTTTGAACTAAGTGAATGTGATCGGACCCCAACTTCTCTATGCTTTCTATCTCAAACTCTATCTCTCCAAGTCATATGCATTCTATTGAAACTATCGAATGTCTTCTCTGCGTCCTTGTCAGCAGAAGATATAGAGACAACCATTAAGTCCGTTTTCAATGCTCATTCCTCCACATGAAATCCGGAGAAGTAGGAACGACCACCCGACAATCCAGGCGTGCGTGGGACGTGGAACAAACCCCAGAACTCCGCATACTGGCCACGTGTTCCTCAGATGTGAATCGCCAGGGGCACCTGTGTAATAGCACAGTGCCACCCCTGTGCCTATAAATACACACTCACAGCGGTCATTATCTCTTCTTCCACCCTCGCACGAACCCTAGCGCCACCGCTAGCTCTCGACGACGCCAGCGACGAAGCGCTTCACTGCCACAACCTCTCTGACACCGTCTTCACACCGACCGCGGACATCGTCCTCTCCGCCGTCGACGTAGGTGTCCTCCGTCGCCAAGTTAGGGCACGGAAGAGTGAACTGCTCGGCCTCATCTCCCACTCCGTCTAACAGTTCTCAGTGTCGTAAATAAAACTCCCTTTTTACAGCACCGTTGATCCTATTGATCTGTCACTTTCTACCACAAGCAGTTTCTGTTCACACAAGCTAGATCTCTCTCATACTGCATCTCATAACATGCCTAGTATATTCACTTGTGCTTCACAAAGTAGTTAGATTCCTCACTTGTACTGATCTGTGGATTCGTACAAATATGGAACCAACTTCTTATCTATGAGTGAATGTCTTCGCACGATGAGGTCAATGTCTTCTAAACTGATTTATCTTCGAAATCTTCTGAGAATGCATATGACCTCTTCCCCTTCCCTCGCACCTTAATGCTGTCACAGGTACATGTCCGTGGGAGAATCCTTTGGCTCTCATAGTCTGCATTCACTTGCAGAATTCTTACAGCATCACATAAATTCTCCCGAAGCCAGTTCCTGTTGGTCCAGCAAACGAAAACCTTTGAAGCCTTTGAACGTCTTGAAGCCTTTCAAGTTAAAGTTTATGGCTTCAGAAAAGGCATCAAGGAAGGGTGGCAGAAAGCGTCGTGGTGAGACCTCCAGAGATCTTCCAAATGAACTCTCAGAAATGTACAAGACAGATCCTGAAGAGGATTACAGTCAGCGCAAGACCCGAATCCAATGGATTCGAAGATATTGGGCAGAGCAATGGTTCAAATACAGATTTGTGACCCAGGAGTATGCTGAGAAAAACGCCATCAAGAGACCGTGGGGAGACATCCTATTCAAGAATCTTCTACCAAGGTCCAGAGAAGAAGCCATTGCTCAAGGCTTCTATCCATGCATGGTCCGTGGACCACAGCCTGCTGATGCACACTCGTCATCACTGCTATGGTGTCGTGAAGACAATATGTTCAAGCGCAACTTCCAGTTTGCTCAAAACTCTGCGAAGCAGAACAAGAAGACTTTTGGGTTAGACTTCAACCCAGGTCCCTCATCTCCAAGGGCAGATGGCACACGACATGCAGAACCCAATGTCATCGGTCCTGTCGCCAACCTTGAAGGCCTCATCACCTACATCTTGGTTCAAGGGACTGCAGTGAATGAGCCTGCGGCTGACACTGATGGCACACTACACGCGCCTGCAGTGCCGAAGCCAAAGCAGTTGAAGAAGCCAAAAGGTTCAAAGCCAGCCCCTTCACCAAAAATCTCAAGGGCGAAGCCATTGGCAACTGCACCTCCTGAAGACAGTGTGCAGTCTGAAGATTTATCACGCGTCTCCAAGCCCCAGAAGGCCAAGATGCCTCTGTCTCACACTGGCAAAGAGCTAACAGCTGCTGCCATCCTGCGCAATGACGACATTGATCTGTCAAGTGATGAAGATCTTGCAGATGACGCTCTTGAGCAACTCATCAAGAGCAAAGAAGAAGCAGAAATCTTCAATGATCTGCCTCTCTTTATGTCACCATCATCCACAACTTCATTGACGAGTGGTTTGACATGCCAAACATCAGCTTTGAAGATCTGCAGCTACCCATTGGCCTCAGTGTCGCCTTCCAAGGCGCCATTGCTTCAGAACTTGCTATTGCCCAGCGCATTGTTGAGCTGAAGCAGAAGATTGACTATGAAAAGGCTCAGTTCAAGAAGCATATGGCCAAGCTCAGCGTGCAAGAAGTGAAGAACTTCAAGACAATGATGCACGAGCTCAAGGAAGCCTTTGTGAAGAAGCGTGCAGAAGCTCAGGGTTCGCGTGAGCGCATGAAGACTCCGGCTGACAGATGTGCACAAGCCTATAATGAGGCTGAGAAGCGCAAGGCACTTAGGCGTCCTGCAATCGACCCCAGGATGGCCGCAAAGAAGAAGAAGAAGCTTGCTACGGCTGAATCTGATGCACCAAGGCAAGAAGCAGTTCCGATTGTCTTCCCAACAAGAATGACTGGCTCAAAGCCAAAGAGCCGGTCAATAGCTTCAGAGCTCAAGAAGACAAGAACTGCTGAGGCTGAAGCCAGGAAGAGGAAACACTCTGAAGCCTCTCCTACTGCCCCCACCAAGAAAAAGAGAAAGACCAAGAAAGCTCGGGCTGCTCCCACAGAGCCCTTGATAGTTGAACCCATTTCTATGGTTCATCCTGACGTAGAACGTCAACTGACAGTTCATGAGCCTGCTTCCACAGAGGCTCCTGAAGCTGAAGACATTCCAGCAGCTGATCCCATCGCTGCTGAAGACATTGGTCATCATGACAATGTAGAAGATGATGCAGTCCTTCCTCAGTTAGAAAACAGCGAACTCATCAGCATTGGTCGTCCACTGTCGCCAATTGCACAGGATGCTTCATGGGCGGATCGCCCACAAGAGGAAGAAGACTATGAGGCCCAGCCCACTCCAACTCCACAGGCGTCGACTGCGTTCCGCAGGCTTCGCAAAGGTCCAAGGCCTCAAGTCTCTGTTGAAGACATTCCGACTGCATCAGCCGCAGAAGAAGAAGTACCACAAGATCCCACTCCCCTGCTCCACCAAGAAGCAGTTCTCCAGGAGAACGTGCCTGTGACCGACCCTCTAGCTAGTCAAGTGGAGGATTCAAATCTTGAGGCTGCCACAACCACCAATGAAGCTAATGTGGAGCCCTCCCCAGCAAAAGCTTCAGAAGACAGCGAAGCCACTGATCCCGCCACTTCTGTTCCTGAGTCTGCTGCCGGTCCCCAATTCAACTATCATGTTGAGCACAGGCCTCAGGTCCAGAAGCCAATCCCAAGATTGCCAAGGTTTCCAGGTCCTGCATCAGCACCTGGCTCCTTCAACATCAATGGCTTCAGGGCAGACAACACGTTCTTCGATAGCTCCAGGAACCCCTACTCAAGGGAAAGGATATCATCTGATCGGTTCTGGAGCTATCCTCAGCGAAGCTATTACTCTTGCATTCTTTACAACCAAGGTCGCATCTTCCCACACAAGCGCCTTGACATTGAAGCTATAGCTGGTCTGCCCTGTCTAGAAGAAGCGTTGGATTGCTTCAAGCAAGTGGGTCTGCTGCAGTTTGTTACTGATGAAGAGCATTGGAATGAAGAGCTGCTGCTACAATTCTATGCCACACTTCACATCACAGGGTATAGCAGAGATCTGAAGACTTGGGTCCTGGAGTGGATGACTGGCAACGTTCATCATGAAGCCAATGCATTTGACATCATTGAGCTCACTGGCTTGCCCACTCCTGGCGATCTCTTTGAGAAAGGCTGTCAGCTGCATGCTGAAGCTATTGAGAGCATCTTTCCGCGGCCAGAACCTAATATGAGTCAAATGCTCAGCATGATGAAGCCATTGCCTCAAGATGCTGCGTATCCCACAGAGTTCTTCGTTGAAGACCTTGAGTACCTGCCCAGAACCATCTATCACATCATCAGGCGAACTCTCTGGCCTATCAAAGGGCATTCTCCAAATGCCAAGCTTCAGGGTGCAATGAAGACTTTGGTCTTCTATATACTTCATGGAAAATGCTTCAATGCATAGGACTTCTTCATACGCCAACTTGCTGCATCAGGCATTGATCTGTTTGGTTTGAAGTTCTACGCCCCTTGGGTCATGCGGCTGATCAAGCAACACTCCCCATCTCTTATCAGCCCTCAGCCCGCAACCATCGGATCTTCTTGCCTGACGTGGACATGTCTACTGAAGCCATATATTCTGAGCTTGCCAAGCAACCTCTAAGTCTTCAGAATGTAGAACATCAGAGTTTTACTCAGAACGTTGAAGGCGTTGAAGCAGTTTCTCGGGTGTATCCTTTGGATGGCACTACACGTGCACCACACCCTGCTTCAACTGAAGCCACTGATAGTGCCACTGCTTCAAGACCCAAGAAGCGCACTCGTGTTCTCAACGACCGAGAGCTTCTTGTGGCCCTACATCAGAAACAAGATAGGCATCATGACTGGCTGAAGCGTCAGATGAAAAGCCTCTTGGTGGATGTTAATCGCACTCGAAATCTTGCCACCAAGAATGCTTTCATTGCCCATGAAACCTGTCGCCGCACATGGAAAGGGCTAACGACGATGCTTTCTGAAGCTGATCTTCAAGAGGATGGCTTCACTGAGAGATTCAAGTTTGACTCCAACCTCCTCGAAGGGCTGTGCTGCTAGGAACTCCATCCCTTGAAGACTCTGAGTTCTCTTCCTCTGCTGCCACAGTCACTGCCAGAATTATTGAGGAAGAAGACGATGCTACTTCACCGCCACCTGCTTCAGCACCTCCAAGCTCTTCTGCACCGCCAAACAACACCAACAACCCTGCTACTTCACCTACTCCTCATGGGAACGAGTAGAGGCTCTATGTCTTCAAACCTTTTTGGTCATTACTGACAAAAAGGGGAGAAGCATATGAGATTGATAGTCTTCAAGCGGGTTCATATGGGCGGGTGCCTTATATTTTGCTTCGTGCTTACAACTCTTGTTTTTTTGCTACATTTGGTTCTTATGAGTTGTAACACTTTAACTAGATGGTCGTCTGCTACTTAGCTCATTCTGCAGACGTCCATTTTCCATTATGCATGGCATTATCTTCATATACTTTCACATGCATAGTGGATTGTCATCATGAGTTGAAGTGGATCTCCACAAGTACCACCTGCCATGTGCATTTGCATTCCAAAAGCAAATTAACTTATATGCACATCTTCAGGGGGAGCCCTTGCAACTTATGAAGACAATTCCTTATCCTTTACAGCTTCATAGATTATATTCCCCGTTGAAAACTTCAACTAGTTTGTCATCAATCACCAAAAAGGGGGAGATTGTAAGTGCATCTAGTGCCACCCCAGTTGGTTTTGGAGTATTGACGACAAACCTAGTTGAGGGACTAATGTGTTTGTGAGAATTGCAGGATAACACAGGTAGAAGTCCCTCATGATTCGGTTTTACTACCAGAGATGACCCCTAAAAATGTATGAAGACATTGAAGTCAAAGGTGGTATATGAAGATATTCACATTGAAGACTATGACAAGAGAAGACACGATATGAAGCCTATGGAGCTCGAAGACTTAGATCTTTCGTAGTTCTTTTTCTTTTGTGTTGAGTCATAGGAACCACCGTACTATTAAGTGGGGTCTAAGAGAACCAGTCAGAATGACTGAAGTGATGCCTAAACCAAAAACCTATGTCTTCGAGTGAAGACAATGAGAGCGAATCTTGTCTAGAGTCGGACAAGTCAGCTTTGCTTGTAGCCCAAGTAAAGTTGTCGTGTGAGTTCGAAATCTGACCGTTGGGACGCGTGTCACTTCCTTAGTGACCCAGGGTCATTTCGGACAAATCAGGTCGGGTTGTCAAGTGGCTATAAATAGCCCACCCCCTACAACCATAAACAGTTGGCTGCTCAGATTGAGAGTACGGCTTTTGTCGTTTGAGAGCAACCCACCTCGAAGCCTTTGAGAGAGAATTCCTTGCGAGGATAAAGCCCTAACCACCCAGAGCCAGAGAAAATTGGGCATCACTTAAGTCTTCTTGTCTGTGTGATCTGAAGACTTATTACACTTGAGGACTGTGCATCCTCCAGCCGGTTAGGCGTCGCGTTCTGAGCATCCAAGAGACATTGTGGATTGCCCGTGAACAAAGTCTATGAAGGTTTGGGAGTCTACCTTGAAGACTTACCAGAGTGATTGGGCGAGGTCTATGTGACCTTAGCTCAAGGAGAATACGGTGAGGACTGGGTGTCCTGAGCTGCGTGTTCAGGACTGGGTGTCCGGGACTGTGTGTCCTAAGGTTTAAATACCTAGCCGCTCCAACCATACGTACAGTTGTCACAGCAACTGGAACTGGTCCAACAAATCATTGTCTTCAACGAGTCACTGGTTTCATCTTCACTTCACTTTACTTACTGTTACTCCTTGTGAAGTCATTGTATGTTTGCTCTATCATTTGTCTTCACTGAGTGACTGCGTGTTCTGTTTAGCTTCACAATATCTTCCTACCTGATCCTTACTACCTAGCTGCTATTAGTCTTTGTGCTTTCACTTCATTGAATACTTGACTATGGTTTGCCTAGTGTAGCCTACCTTCCGCTGCATGGTAATAGGTTTAATTTTATCGTTCGTCTTCAAAACTCCCATGTTCTGAAGACTTTCATAAAAATCGCCTATTCACCCCCCTCTAGTCGATATAACGCACTTTCAAGAAGGAAAGAGAGGGGGGCACCACTCCCTCCCTAGTCCAATTCGGACTTGCCATGGAGGGTGCACGGCCACCCCTTGAGGCCCCTCTCTCCTTTCCTGTAAGGCCCATTAAGGCCCACTATTTCCCCCGGTGAATTCCCGTATCTCTCCAGTACTGTGAAAAATACCCGAATCACTCAGGAAATTTCCGATGTCCGAGTATAGCCTTCCAATATATCGATCTTTACATCTCGACCATTTTGAGACTCCTCTTCATGTGTGTGATCTTATCCAGGACTTCGAACAACCTTCGGTACATCAATCACATAACTCATAATACAAATCATCATTGAACGTTAAGCGTGCGGACCCTACAGGTTTGAGAATCATGTACACATGACCGAGACACATATCCGGTCAATAACCAATAGCGGGACCTGGATGCTCATATTGGCTCCTACATATTCTACGAATATCTTTATTGGTCAAACCGCATAACAATATACATTGTTCTCTTTGTCATTGATATGTTACTTGCCCAAGATTCGATCGTCGGTATCCTCATACCTAGTTCAATCTTGTTCCAGCAAGTCTCTTTACTCATTCCATAATGCATCATCCCACAACTAACTCATTAGTCACATTGCTTGCAAGGTGACTAGTGATGTGCATTACCGAGAGGGCCCAGAGATACCTCTCCGACAATCGGAGTGACAAATCCTAATCTCGATCTATGCCAACTCAACAAACACCATTGAAGATACCTGTAGAGCATCTTTATAATCATCCAGTTACGTTATGACGTTTGATAGCACACAAGGTGTTCCTCCGGTATTCGGGAGTTGCATAATCTCATAGTCATAGGAACATGTATAAGTTATGAAGAAAGCAATAGCAATAAACTAAACGCTCGTAGTGCTAACCTAACGGATGGGTCATGTCAAGCACATCATTCTCTAATGATGTGATCCCGTTTATCAAATGACAACTCATGTCTATGGTTAGGAAACTTTAACCATCTTTGATTAATGAGCTAGTCAAGTAGAGGCATACTAGTGACACTCTGTTTGTCTATGTATTCACACATGTATTAAGTTTCCGGTTAATACAGTTCTAGCATGAATAATAAACATTCATCATGATATAAGGAAATATAAATAACAACTTTATTATTTCCTCTAGGGCATATTTCCTTCATTCTCCCACTTGCACAAGTGTCAATAATCTAGTTCACATCGCCATGTGATTAGTTCACACCGCCATGTGACTAATACCAAAAGGGCTTACTAGAGTCAATAATCTAGTTCTCATTGCTATGTGATTAACACCCAAAGAGTACTAAGGTGTGATTATGTTTTGCTTTTGAGAGAAGCTTAGTCAATGGGTCTGTCACATTCAGAGCCGTATGTATTTTGCAATTTTTCTATGCAATACTAGGAAAAGGGCTGTAGCTAATATGGACATTAATGGCGCACCTTGGGGCGCACCTTGTGTAGGTGCGCCATTAGTGTCCATATCACTAATGGCGCACCACACCCACGATGCGCCACTACTAACAATTTTTTTAATTTTTCCAAAACTAATAATGGCGCACCAGGGCATAGTGCGCCATTACTAGTTTCAACTAGTAATGGCGCACCACACACTCTGTGGGCCACTACTAATAATTTTTTTTCTTTTCTTCAAAACTAGTAATGGCGCACTAGTGTATAGTGCGCCATTACTAGTTCAAACTAGTAATGGCGCACCACAACCACGGTGTGCCACTACTAACAATTATTTTTTATTTTTTTTTTGCAAAACTAGTAATGGCGCACCACGTAACAGGTGCGCCATTAGTAGCCAGGGTTACTAATGGCGCATTGTTATGTGGTGCGCCATTGGTAGCCTAAGAGCAGCTAGATATTTTGGACAGCCACCTACCACACTCACTTTCCCCACTTCCTTATCTCCACCTCCTCCAAGCTTGTCTCGGCTGCCACCTCCTCCTCACCTCATTTGCACCATAGATTCACCCAAATTAAGTGGTTAAATTTCCTTTTTTTGATAGGTAAATAAAGGGAAAGCTTTCTTTATGTTGTAGATCTACTTTTTTTCTCCCTCCAACAATGTGCACATGCACTTTTTATGGCCTAGATCTACGTATGTTTGTGGTGTTGCATATGTTTGTGGTGTTGCATATGTTTGTGTTTGCAGGTACCGGTATTTGAAATGCGATAGTTGCCAATATTTTACCGGAATGTTGATTCATTTCCGTTTCGGCGAGAATTTGGCACTATGCATTCTTTTTGGTCCTATTTTTTGGCAAAGTCATGACAATTTTTTTTGTTCTAAAATATCATTTTGCTCTACCCCCGCAGGCGACCATGGTCCGCACGATGACCGAAGGCATCGTGAATAGGTTATTGAGCTCCGCGAAGGCCGAGATGCTAGAAAAGAACAAGACGAAGATAAGATGTCCGTGTCGAAGATGCAAGCTGAAGAGCCTTATGGACCCGGATTCCGTACAGGTGCGGGAGCACCTGCACTTGCGTGGTTTCATGGATGGCTATCGGTGGCAAGGTGATGAAGATGATTATGAAGTGATCCATGGGGGCCGAGCAAGAAATGAGGAAGGGCAGCAAGACAACCGCGGCGAGGGCGGGCGAGAAGACGAAGAATCTCCAGGACATGATCACGAAGTAGATGTGGTACACAGTCATCAGGTAGAAGATGTCGTAGCAGACAAAGGGCATGAAGATGAAGATGTCGGAGCAGACGACGATGGACCATCGATGGGCTGGGGCAGGACCCTCATATTCAAGAGCTGCTTCTCAAGCAGACGGATAACGCAAGAGCTGCCGCCCGAGAGAAAGCCAAGCTGGATCAACTAGAGATGGACGCGGTTACTCCATTGTATGAAGGATGCAGGCCCGAGGATACCCGCCTGAAAGTAACGCTCATGGCTCTAGAGATGAAGGTAAAACACAAAATGACCGATGCATGCTTCGACGATAACATGTCATTCTGGCACGAACGTCTTCCCAAGGGGAACAAGTGCCTGACTAGTTTCGAGGAGGTAAAGAAAATCGTGTGTCCTCTGGATTTACCGCACGTGAAATACCATGTGTGTATGAACAATTACATCATTATCAGGACGAGCACGCGGAGTCTACCATATGTCTGGTGTGTGGCGTCACTCGATTCAAGAAGAGGAAGAAAGCTCCTCGAAAAATGGTGTGTTACTTTCCGTTCAATCCTTGTCTGCAGCGGTGTTTCATGGACCCTAAGCTAGCAAAGCTCCTGCGTTGGCACGCGGATAGGGAGGAGAAGAAGCGAGAAGATGATGGAAATGATCCGGAGATAAATAAAAAAGACAAGATGCTGAGTCACCCTAAGGATGCGAGCGAGTGGCAAGCGTTGAACTTCGAACACCCAGAATTTGGGGACGATCCAAGGAACATCGTGCTGGGAGCGAGTACCGATGGAATTAATCCGTTTGGCTGCCAGAGAAGCACACATAGCACCTGGCCTATGTTTATGTGGATGTACAACCTTCCCCCCTGGTTGTGCATGAAGAGGAAGTACATTCACATGAGTATGCTAATTGAAGGGACGAAACAACCAAGGAACGGCATCAATCTGTATCTGGGGCTGCTGAAAGAGGAGCTAGACACGCTGTGGAAAACGCCAGCCAATACGTGGGATGCCGCAGAGAAAGAATATTTCCCTATGAGAGCCGCACTGCTCACGACGGTGCACGACTATCTCGATTATGGGTATGTCGCGGGGCATGTGGTCCATGGATTTTCTAGATGCTTCAGGTGCATCGATGACACAAAGTATCGCCAGCTAGATAGAGATCCCGGGTCTTCGAAAACCGTGTTCATGGGACATCGAATGTGGCTTCTCGACGATGACTCATGGAGAAAACACAAGGATCTGTTCGATGGTGAAACCAAACCCCGAAGACGCCCGCGTACGAGGAGCGGCGAGGAAATAGACGAGCTGTTGAAACATTGGAAAGATTGCCCACTTCCGGGATAGAAGCAAAAGGCGCCTTAGCCGGGAATGAAGCGAAAGGCGCCAGAGCCGCTGCTGAAGGTATGGAAAACGAGGTCTATTTTCTGGGACTTGTCGTACTGGAAGATCCTCCATGTGCCTCATAGCCTTGATGTCATGCATATCACGAAGAACGTGTGCGAGAGTCTGCTTGGTACCCTGCTCAACATGCCAGAGAGGACCAAAGATGGGCCGAAAGCAAGGGTAGACATGAAATCAATGGGCATCAGGGAGGAGCTTCACGCTAATGATGATGATGAGGCGAAGTTGGACACGGAAAGATATCGCAAAGGCAACAAGGCCAAGAAGATCGGAAATGACTACCCTCCCACGTGCTTCACTCTAAGTCAGGAGGAGATCGAGCAGTTTTTCACCTGCCTCGTAGGAGTAAAATTTCCTTATGGTTACGCGGGGAAGATAAGCAGATACCTAGACTCAGCGAAGCAGAAGTGCAGTGGGATGAAGTCTCACGGCTGTCATGTGATGATGACACAGATACTTCCAGTTGCAAACCGTGGGATCATGGACGTGCACGTCCGTGAAGCGCTATTTGGCCTATGTAACTTTTTCGATGTCATCTCTTGGAAGTCGGTTGGCGTGAGGCAACTCAGAAGGCTACAGGAAGAGATCATGGTGATACTATCCGAGCTTGAGGTGTACTTCCCGCCCGCATTCTTCGATGTTATGGTGAATCTACTAGTCCATATCGTGGAGGATATCATCCAACTCGGGCCGACGTTCCTGCACAACATGATGCCGTTCGAAAGGATGAATGGTGTCATCAAAGATACGTTCGCAACCTATCACGTCAAGAGGGAAACATAGACATGGGCTTTCTGACCAAAGAGTACATCTCCTACTGCACGAATTATCTAGGCATCGAGAACCCCGTTGGTCTGCCCATCAACAGGCACCTCGGCAGGCTCGTTGGATGGGGTCACCGCGATGGTCGCGCGAAATGCATGTCGACTTCGAGGGTCGACTCGCCGACTTTGAAAGAGCAAACCTAGTCGCGCTACAACACATAGACGTGGTCGATCCTTGGGTGGTAGAGCACAAAACCATTATTGAGAGGATGTACAATGACCGAGGCCAACAGAGGACGGACGGAGATATAATCAAAGAGCACAACTCATGTTTCACGTGTTGGTTCAAGGAGAAGCTTCTGTCATACCCTTTACATGAGGATTCTTCCACAGAAGAAAAATTCATATTCGCCTTGTCACAGGGCCGAGCACAACCTGATGACCTATGAGGCGTATGATATCAATGGCTACACATTCTACACCGAGGAGAAGGAAATGAAGAGCGATGGTTATCCGAACTCCGGGGTAACGATGGAATCCTAAACCGGTAACGACACGGACAGATACTACGGAAGGAGCGCAGAGATCTGGGGGCAAAGCTGCGCTGGAGAGAAGGTCCCGATGTTCCGTGTTAGATGGGCCAAGAACGTCCTAAAAGAAGGCCGGTATTTCACCACCATGGTTATACCCGAAGCCAAATCCAAGACCGCGGGCGCAAACGTCCCCGCGAAAAATGAGCCATGGGTCCTGGCTTCCCAAGTGGACCAATGCTTCTTCATTACCGACCCGTTGAAGCCTAGTCGTGTTGTCATGAGGAGAGGCAAAAGGAAGATCATCGGAATGGATGGAGTCGCCAATGAGAAAGACTTCGACAAGTACGGCGACACGAAGATGGAACATGACGACGACGATGCAGTGCCATACAGCACAAGAAGAAGCAGGACCACCCTACCTAAAGGACGTCCGTTCAACAGAAGAACTCCATTTACGAAAAAGAAGCGCAAGAAGATTGAGAAAAGATAGCTAGCTAAGATCGATCGTATTTAAATTGTAGTCTTCATTTCTCGATTGTATTTCGACGTATTGAAATGATATTTCTTCTGTTCTAGTCCTCATGAATATTTATATATGTTTATTCTAGTATTTATGTTTATTCTGGTATACCAATTTTTATTTATGTTTATTTGATAATATTTGTTAATATTTCTATGTTAATTTTTTGAACTCATGAAGATTTTTTTAATACTTTTTGAACTAATGAATATTTTTAAACTCATGAATATTTTTTGAACTCATGAATATTTTTAAATTTCATGAGAACTTTTTGAATTCATGAATATTTTTTCAAATTTGGTGATATTTTTTCATATTCATAAATGTTTTACCAATTCACTAATGAATGCAACTAAAAATCCAAAAAAAAGTTACTAATGGCGCACTAGGAGAAGGTGCGCCATTGCTATTAGGGTACTTATGGCGCACCCCTAGGCGGTGCGCCATTGGTATACCAAATTTTCAATATTTTTAATATTTTTTGAACTCATGAATATTTTTAAATTCATGATAAATGTTTAATTTTTTAATATTTTTATAGTTCATATTCATAAATGTTTTCTAAAAAATTATTCACATTCATAAATTTGATGTTATTTTTTCATATTCATAAATATTTTCAAATAACAAATTCGATGATATTTTTTCATATTCATAAATGTTTTCTAAAAAATTATTCACATTCATAAATTTGATGTTATTTTTTCATATACATAAATATTTTCAAATAACAAATTCGACGATATTTTTTCATATTCATAAACGTTTTCTAAAAAAATTATTCACATTCATATATTTGGTGATATTTTTTCATATTCATAAATATTTTCAAATAACAAATTTGCTGATATTTTTCATATTCATAAATGTTTTCTAAAAAATTATTCACATTCATAAATTTGATGATATTTTTTCATATTCATAAATATTTTCAAATAACAAATTTGATAAATATTTTCAAAAAATCCAAAAAAGTTAGTAATGCCGCCATTGCTAACGTTCCCCCCTATGTATGTAGGTGTGTACCTGTCCATCTCGCCCTTCTCCCATCTCGCCCCTCACCTCTCGCCACCGCCGCCGATCCCCTTCCACCACCGGCGACCTCGCTCCCAGGCTCCGCCGCCCCTACCCACCCCCTGCCTCGCCTTCGCCGCACCCACCCACCACCTCCCTCGCTTTCCCAGCCCTCGAAACCCTAGAAACCCGCGGAGCCCAGACCCACTGCGCCGCCCAGACCCACCACTGCCCCCTCATCCACAAGAGGGCCATCCATGGCAAAGCCCCCCTTGGCCTGCGCAGCGACACAACACGGCGGCCAGGCAACGTTGCTGTCTATCTACTCCGATGCCGGCACCGCTCCGGCCTGATTCTGCCCCAATTCAATTCGGTATTTCCTTCTCCTCCTCTCTCGGTTCTTGCGCCTCCTGCTCCCTTGTCCTCACCTTCCTCTTATCCTACGATTGGATTGCCAAGGCCGTCGTCCCCAAGGGCTGCTCCACCGGAGGTCGGGGGAAGCAACCAGCCAGGCTTCCACGCCACGCACGACGGGGCTCCCGCTCCACTGAGGAACGCCGGCTTCTCCGCGCCGCAAACATTGGGTACGTACGCAGGGGCGACAAATCCCTCTGTTCTTCTCTTTCTCCATGGTGGCTCGTTGCTCCCCAAATGTTGCTGTGTTTTATTCCTCTGGGGCACATCTTAAGTCTCTGATATATAGAAGGAGCACTGGTGAACCATTTATCTAGCTGTACTGACAGCCATTGCAAAAAGTGAATCATTGTCAATTTGAGCTGTATGATTGCAAAAAGATTCTGTGGTTCAAGAAGCTAAAAAATAAATCAGATTTGTGACTATAGATAGATTATGCAGCTAAAGAAGTTAAAACTATATAACTGCAGATTGTTTGTAGGTGCTTCAGAGCAAAGATTCTGTAAGGAAAATGAGTTAGATTTACGTGGGTAAAGATGTTTGCAAATGAAACAGCAGATTATTTGTAGATGGTTTTGAAGGTGACCACATAGGTTAGAAGAAAAATGTTGCATTCAAGAACGAAAAAATAATTTTGGAAGTTTGTTTCACTAGGAGTATCATGAACTGAACCACAAATAGCATGCATGTCCAGGAAAGTTGAACAAAAATTTTAGTCAGTGATGCAACTAGCTAGATGTCATAGATAGATGGATATCCTAATTTCATGACTGCAATTTGTGACTAAGTAGTGCACAGTATGTAGTTGGTGAAAACAAAATGCAGTTACTAGCTAGCAAAGTGAGTGTCCATCGCCGGATGTCACGGGACTGGAGCCTCCGTCAGATGTCACGGGACTGGAGCCTCCGCGTGGCCGCTTCTTCCCTATCCCAATCCCAAACCCCATACAGAAACCCTAAATCTCCAATCCCTTCTACTCACCACATATGCTCATTTATTTTTCCTTTTGATGAACAACATGTTAGTGGATTAGTCAGTGGATCTGAAGGTAAGTGGATTCCGAGCAGCCAGATCAAAGGTAACTGAAGAAAACACCATTGCTCTATTATGCTTGTGATGGCCTGAATGATGGTGTAGAGATGTTCTTTTGATTTAGTGATGGTCAGATTTGTTACATCAGATCAACTAGACATGATTTGTTACATAGTTGTAGACATGTTCTATTGATACTTGTGATGGTCTCATAGTTGTAGACATGTTCTTTTTGATGCTTGCTTGAACAGTGCTAACAAGTTGCAAGAACAATATCACCCACCTAACTCAATTGTTGATAAAGGTGTTTGTGAACTTCTATACATTGGAGTTGTTGGCTTGGACACTTTGCTTTAGCATGATCTTCATGTTTGTCAAGGACATATGAATATTGGGTCACCTGTAGGCTGTAGCAGCCTCAATTGATTTTCAGTGTTGATGTGTGTTGCTCAGTTATATATCAAATCAGTGTTTCTGGGGAACATTTATTTCTGAACATATCTAATGATTTATTTCATTATCAAAGAGAAATGCTTTCTTCCCTAAAAAAAGTGAAATGCTTTCTTATATGAAGTGTTTGCAAGACTACTTTTATGGCATTTATGAGGTTCATTTTTCTGAGCTTTTTGTGCTCCCTGCATCTTTCAGCTCTCATTTTCAGTGGAGTTGTTGAATTATATGCTCTTATTGGACATGTTTTGCGTGTTGATCCATCAATTTATCACATTGAGAAAGACTTGTAAAGATGATGATCATCTTGTATAGAAAACAATTTATGTGGTTTTGTCTCCGACCATCGTGTCGTGATGATTTTGCCGGTACCCTGAGAGGCCCTTGAGTTTGCCGGAATGTCAATTAACTTCCGTTCCGGCAAATTCGGGTACTCCATTTGTCCTATTTTCAGCAAAGGTCATGCTGAAATTTTCCGTGAATTTTAGCATGACTTTGCTAAAAATAGGACATATGGTGTACTTGCGACTAACGCATGGGCCGTGGTATCTTAGTACTTAATTAAGTAGGATCAACTGCCTCTTGTGTTATACATATAGAAGTGTGATATCAACTCATAGTTATTACTAATGTCAGTTGCTCTCTTTCTGTGCCTTTTTACAACATGAGCAATGCATAGTTATTCTAATGGTAAAATCTATTCTAGGTTCAGCATTTGAGCCATTATCCTAGGTTTGCCAGTACTAGTGCAGAAGCTCAAACAGTTCAGCTTTTGAGCCATTATTCTAGGTTTGCCAGTACTAGTTCAGAAGCTCAAGCTAAGGACTAGTTCTGAATCTTCTATCAATGGCTGATATGTTTACTGTCTCTTGGTGTTCGTCCTTGGAGAAGTACCTAGTTGAAGTGTCTCATGGTGTTATATTTGCAAATGCAAGTGTTGAGATGTCTATTTTGTGTTAATCAGAGAAAAAGATTAGGTGTGCAGATAACAGTTAACTTAGTTAAGTCTGACAAATACAGTTTGGATAGGTAGAAAGTAGAATGCACCATAAGCCTGGTTATATATGCACTATCATGTTAGGCTCAATTGTGAAATTTTGGATGTGAGATTTTTGACATGTGGTGTCCCTTTATTCTTGCTGCATTAAACACATATGCTGAATTCATGTGTGGACAGATGAAACCATGAGTTGTTTATAGTTCAGGAAAAGAATGTTATCATTATTGTTTGGGGGGTTGAAATAATCTATTTGTTGCACTTTGTGCACTTTCAAGTTGAAAACTGTTAAATGGAGATACTAGATTAGCTTTTTGAAGTATCCCATTAAATATTATTCATTACTGCCCGCTCTTAAATTTTTTTGCACAACTAATAAGCAACTGCGATTGGTGCCAATAGAGCCAAGGGATTAGGCCCAACTTAGAATTCTCCTTCCCTTTTCTGACATCACTTGCATGTCACTGTTGGCTATTTTTTTAACTATTGCGCCATACTTGATAGGGTACATTATTAGAAGATACCCATATATATCAGTCAACCTTGGGTGCCTCGGCATCGATAAACCCTAAATGATGAAAACTTAACTTAGCATTTAGGGTGCCTCAGCATCGACAAACCCTAAATGATAAAACCTTGGCTTTTAGGATGCCTCGAGGTCGATAAAAAACTAAATGATGAAAGCTTAGGCTTTTAGGGTGCCTCGGCATCGACAAACCCTAAATGATGAAAGCATAGCTTTTAGGATGCCTTAGTGTCAACAAACCCTAAATGATGAGACCATGATAATTCCACAGTGTCGACCAACCGTTAAATAACACTGAGCCATTATGCCGTCACCCTTCAAGCTTTGCGGGCATTTGCAGCCCATAGCTTGTTCATTCTGTAGATTTCCAAAATTCAGTTTTGTACCGCACACCAAAGCCAACTTTTTGGCGACATTCCTCAAGAATTAGGTTATTTGGTCAACTTAGAGATCTTGTTCCTTGACAATAACCATCTTTTTGACCAAATTTTTTTCCTATTTAGAGAGAAACATGGCCCACAACGATGAGGCTGGCGGTTCGGGCAAGGCATTCTGGGAACCCGCCCAGGAGATGGAGTAAGAACCTCACCGCTATGAGGACGCAGCGGAAGACACCGATCCCGACTACACAGCCCCTAGTGGCGTCGGGGATGACACCACTAATGGTGCCACCGAGGATGCCACCACTAATGATGGTAGTGCACGCACATATGGCAGCCAACCGAAGAGGCAACGGAAGGACCGGCGCCCGAACGTGCTCGGCACCATGAAGGAGGAATTTACTGAAGTGTCCTCCAGTGGGCAGCCAACGGCGCCCCCAGAATTAGTCAAGGGGTACGCAGGACATCTCGGGTGCATTCTCCGGAGCACCATCTGGATCAACACCGAGATCCTGAGGCATCATGACCGAGGGAATTTGCGCAACCTCCTTTTCACGAAGCTGCACGAATGATACAAGTTCCCCGGTGACTTCGCAAACACATGCCTCTTAGGGAATAAAGTGAACAGTGCCGCCCTCACGAAGATGAGCATGGCCCTGGCTACTTGGAGAGCCGCGTTGAAGAGAAGGATTGAAAAAGGTGATAGTTATGAGAAGATCAAGGAGACAAATCCTTCGATCAGCGAAGCTGACAACCTGGAGTTCAAGATCAAGTGCGAGAGCAACGCAACCGCGGAATCAAGTCAGTGGGGGAAAGATATGCGGACTTGAACTTAGGGGTCCAGAAACTCGGTCCCGGTGGTTATAGAGTGGCGGAACCTATATGGGACAAGGAGGACACGGAGCATGTCGAGCAAGGCCTACCGCCCCTCTTCGATAAATACCATGACAAGTAGACCAGGAACTATGTCAGGGCCCGGTGCAAGATTGACCCGGTAACCAAGGAGCTTACCACGGATCTGAAGACCAAGGCACTTGAGCTTGTTCTGGTACGGAATACACCCCCACGTAATTAGCTCCATATGGTTGCATTCTAATTAATGAAGCCAATTTTCTAAATGGTTAACGTTCCTTCCGCAGGAAACTGAAAGCAGTAGCACGGGGTTGTCTCAGAGCTCCCCTCGGGACACCACTTTAAATAGGGCGTTGAACGTAATGAAACACGAGGATAAGCTCAGTAAGCCGACGTCAGCTGGTGGTGTGGCCAGCAAAGGCTTGTCCATGAAATGGTCGGAATACTATACCGCTGGGCGAAAGGAGAGAAAGACCAGCTCGGAAAGCCAGGAGCGTGAGGTTCAAGAACTCAAGGCACAAGTGGCGCGGATTCTGGAGATAGTCGAATAGCAAGTGCGAGACCAACTGGGAGCGACGATCACCGCCATTATGCCTGCCTCGCTTGAGGGGCTACAGGCGTGGATGGTGGGCGGCCAATAGGGGCCGGACCGATTCCCCGCTTCACGGGCAGCAACTCGCACAACGCGCCGGCGGCGCCATTGGTGTCTCCGGCGGAGGCGGCATTGGTGTCTCCGGCGTCGGTGCCGGCATTGGAGCTTAATGCACCCCGAGTGTGGGAAGAATACGCCAGCCGGCACCTCGGTAGCTAGCCGCCCCTCTGTCACTTGCATGCCCGCCATTGGCGGTGCCTCGACATTTGCCGAGCTCGACGCCATCACGGTAACTAAGCCTCTCGGCCGATGACTTCATCTCCTTGCCTTTGACTGGGCATACCTGACGCCCTACATGTTTCCGTAGGTCGCCGCCGACATCCCATGCACTCTCCTGCACTTCGTGAATGGCGAGTTGATCGATGTCGCCAAGGCCAGAATCGTTCAACCGGGCAACCGCCTGTTCCATGGTAATCCAAAGCCACCCAACGTGTATAGGGTTCAACTAGTTTGGGTGCTGCGGGGCTTCAACAACTTGTTACCTCCGTATCGACCCCCTCGGGCCGACGAAGATGATGTGATGACCCTCAGCACCTGCATAGGCTGGTCCATGCTTTGGCCGAAGAGCCAGATTCATTTGGGGCGGGGGACACCACCCCACAAACAACACCGCCAGTCGTGCCGGCGCCAAGCCATGGCAAGACCACCGGAACGCTACCGGACGATGACGGCGAAAATATGGCCGATCCGGACATGCATATGCCACAGGATCCGGACGATGACGACGGTACATTTACTAGGGTCGATAAGAACTTCAACGAACATGGGTACGATGACGAATTCTGTAGCGACCCGACCTCAGATGGTCAAGTCTCTGTGCTTCAGTGTCATCCCTAGATCGGTAATGCTGACACACAGTACTCGAAGGATTTATAACAGAATGGCAATCACACACCTATTAAATCGAATGTCTCAAGAGAGAACTTATTACAATAACATGGCTTAAGGCCATCTAATACGATAATGGCGGAAGGCTTGGAAGATAAAGTGAGTCCATCAACTCCAACGGCATAGCTGAGCTGCACGACAACGACCTAACGAACCTTACTCCTCGTTTGAAAAGTCTGCAACATCATACGTTGCATCCCGAAAATAGGTCAGCACATGGAATATGCTGGCAATGTAACACTATAGAGCAAGAACAGAATAATGCTATCACAACATGCATATTTGGCTGGTGGAAAGCTCTATGGTTATAGTTTTTGCGAAAAGCCAATTTTCCCTACAACAAAGGAATATATTTTAATTTTAACTATCATGGTAGTTGAAACATCATTGAGAAGGTTCCTCCAACTCAATCCCAATTAAAGTGATTAACATCCCAACAGTATTAATTAAGAATGGTGAGATACATGTGATAATCCAAATACTAGATACTCAAGAATTGTCCATAACCGGGGACACGGCTAACCATGATTAGATTATACACTCTGTAGAGGTTTGCGCACTTTTCCCCACAAGACTCGATCGCCTCCGTTGGATATCTCGCACTACACGATGTTTGAGAAACGGATGACCAAGACACAGTCTTTCAGAAACATTAACTCTCTACTCCGGATAGACCATACCAAACCTACATCCCACTACCTGCTGATCTGCCTCTTCAAGAGCTTCACGTAACTTACTCAACTATGCTAGAGCCCATAATAGCTTGTCGCTGCACACGGAAGTTTATAGCATGAATCACCTCAGTTCCCTTTGAGCCTGGGTGGCGGTCCATAGGAAGATCACACGGGTACTCCGGGATTTCCAAAAAATACAGGCAACACTGGGTTCCCCAGGTTCCTCAATCCACCCAGATGTTAAATTAAGTTGCCACCTTAAGTTGAACCCATAATTAACAATCCCACAGCTATCATGGATTTCACTCAAACCCAAACCACGTCTACGAGCATAGCATAGCATAGTAATATAAGCAGCATAGAAGTAACTCCCAGGGTTTGACTGTAACAGGGTAATAGGTTCTACCTCAACAACAACTACATCCTAATCATGCAATGTGTGAGGATTGGAACTAACATAAAAAATGGGTGATAAAAGGGATATGATCAAAGTGTTACTTGCCTTGCTGACGGTCTGCGAAACCTAGGGACTCGTAGTAGCACGCTTCGCACTCCGGGTGTTCTATCCCAAACAAAAAATAACATACATAAGCAACAATCAAGAGATGCACAAGCAAAACTCAAATAAAAGAGATTGACCAGAAGGTTCAACTTAAGAACTCCGGTTCACAAAAAGAATCAAATCAAACGGAGCAACGAAACTCAAACGGCGAAAAAGAGAAGCTTCATTTACTAATCTGAACCTAGGTCAAATTTTACAGTAGCAAAAACTTATGTGAGTTGGTTAAACGGAAAGAGGGTTTCGAGACGAAGATCTAGGCGCTTGAATCGCCTGATTCCGACTAACGAGCAAAAAGATAAACAGAAACTAAGATCGGATCAGAAATCGCGATCGAGAAAAACTCGCGGAATAAATCAGATAAAAGAAATCCGACGAATAGACTAACGAACGAGCGTTCGTTAGCTGTACCTAACGGGCGAAAACCCGTTCGTTAAAACGAACGTACGGATGAACGTCCGCTGTCTAGAAGAACCGAGAAAAACCGGCGATCCGAAAAAAACGAATCTAGGGTTTTCTAAAAAAAATTGAACGGTTTTAGAAAGAAAAACCGACGCGGATCTGGTGGCTACCTCCGGCGGGGCTCCGGCGAGGCGAGGGCGGAGGCGGGGCGGCGGCTCGCGGCTGTGGCGGCGCGGGCGGCTGCGGGCGGTGGGGCGGCTGCGGTGGTGGTGGGGGGGGGCTTGGTGGCGGGCTTTTAAAAGGGGGGGAGCAGCTTGCTTCGGCGAGGGGGCGCCCGAGGAGGAGTCCGAGCCGGACTCTCCTCGGCGTCCGTGCCGGGCACGGCGGCGCGGGCATGGGAGGCGGTGGCACGGGCGGGCCGGCCTGGCTCGGCTGGGCCTTAGGCCCAGTCGGGCACGGGAACTTTATTTAAAAAAAATAATTGCCGACCGAAATAAAATCCTAGAAAAATAAATAAAAATCTAAAATGCCAAAACAAATTTTCACTGTCTAAATAAAATATTTAGAACGGGATGAACATTTTCTTGGCCCTAAAATGCAATTTTGAAAACCTGCAGTTTTTCTCATGCAAATAAAATCCGAATAAAATCAAATAAATGATTTTAATATTTTTCCTCGAATATTTCAATTATTTTGGAGAAGTCATATTATCTCCTCTCATTTATTTTAATGTGAAATATTTTCTGGAGAGAAAAATAATTAAAATCAAAAATCCTCATTTCAATATTTGATAAAAATCAAATATGAAAACAGGGAAATCCCCAACTCTCTCCGAGGGTCCTTGAGTTGCTTAGGATTTTCGAGGATCGCGAGACGAAAAGCAAATGAAATATGATATGCATGGGTGACTATGTATAACATTCCAAATTGAAACTTAGGGATGTTCCAAATTCTTGGGGCCTCCTTCTCAAGAACCCAACCCTGCAAAAGATGATCGCGATCTAGATGGTTCCACGGAGAAACCCAATTGCAACAGGCGTCATCTGGCGTTCAGTTGCAACAGGCGTCGTCTGGCGTTTAGGAGACGCCTCCAGCTGCTGCCTTCACCTAGCCTCAGATAGCCGAGGTGTGAAATATTATCAGCCCCAACACAGTCAAGAAGGCTGTCTCTGAGAAGAACTCGATCCCATTATAGCAGAAGAAGAAGGGATGGAAAAGAAAGAATAACAAGGGTGCGAGCTAATCGGCACCGAGTACGATCCGTGCTCAAGACGGGCCACCTTCATCTAAGGATATCTCAAGGAGGGTGCATGTGGCAGGTAGGCCGATGCTACCGACTAATCTTTTCAATGCTGCAACGGTGCTATGTGCATGACAGTGTTCTTTCTTTGGAGAAGCGGCATCTCTCCGAGAATGATGTGGCATACCCGGTTTTCGTGGCCAAGGTGCCAGAGGGCAAGGGCTTGGTCGATAGCGCCATCGGGGGTATGATCGTCCTGCGGTTTGATGACATCTTCGCTATGTTTAACCTTCATCCGCTGCAGTACACCTTCATTCGACTATTTTCGCTAAGTATGGAGATGCGGATCATTAGAGACAAGACCCCGGACATCGTGATAGTCGACCCATTCTACACGCGTGCCAAGCTCTTAGGCAACGTTGGGGACCGGCAAGTCGCGAGTTCATACCTCAAAGGCGTCATTCTGGCGAACCCAGATAAGGATAACTTCCTGATGCCTTACTTTCCCGAGTAAGTCATCCCCTCAGCGCCCCGTAACATATGATTTCTTAGATTTCGATCGTTCAATTTTCTCTCTAACATTCCGTGTTTTGTGTAGTGACACACGTTGTACACCCATCCTCTTAAGCCCAAACTATTCCATGGCCATGTATTTCGACTCGGACCGTCAGTCGAATAAGGACTACACAAATATCAAGAAAGTTCTTGATGATGTTCTCCCCGGATACACCAAATCTGGAGGCACGTTCGGGAGGCCAATTTTTAAGTACAGAAAGCACGTGTTCACCCATGTAACGATGTTCCCCTGCATCAAGCAGCCGCCTCGCGGTTAGAAGGATTCCTACTACGCCCTCCATCACATGCAGGCAATCGTACGGGACCATAATCACCTTATGCTACCAAATAGTCTCAAAGATTGGGCCGGACGCTTGTCGGCAATCTAGGACGCGGACCTCAGACAAGAATTCTTTCGCATCCAGTCGGAGCTCGCGGAAATCATCCATCAAGATGTCCTTCGTACCTCAGGGCAGTTCTACCTTAGATATCAACCGTCCAACAGCGATATAGAAACAACGCTACAAATGCAGGCTGACAACGATCGCGATTTCATGACCTTCACAAAAGACGGTGGCTTCATCCACGCTCCGGTCCCTGGGTCGAGTCGAAAGTAGTGATGCTATGTAGTTCTGAAATATCGACTAGCTCATGTTGTAATTAAACTTTAATGAACTTGTATGTCTCTTTGGTTTGGACAGTTGTTCAACTTATATGTAATCGATGCTATTTATTAGGAGGACCATGAATCATGCAATTAATGTGTTGCTTTTCTCTTCTGATCCTTTTGTTGCATACTTATATACTGCTTATGTATTGTCTATGAATTCGTACTAACGTTTTGTTTGTCTAGTGCATAGAGATGCTGTCGTATGTCGTGTACAAGGGTAAGGTTCCCGGAGTCTACGACGATTGGGAGGAGTGTCGGAGACAGGTTCACCATTTCAGCGGTAACAGTTACAAAGGGTACACCACTAGGGTTGAGGCGGAAGCTAGATACGCGTGCTATCTAGCGGGAGAGAGGAAGGAGCGGAGGAGGAACCGGATGAAGACTAGTTTCATCACGATGATGCTCATCATGATGACCGTAGCTCTCTTCTATGTGATGGTAGTTTAGAAGATCTATATCGACTTGTAATGTGAAGACAAACTCGCTACTCGCGGTCTCGAGACTTGTAATGTTCTAACTTTGTTCGGTCTTTTGAATTCGGAGGCTAATACGATGAATTGTATTCGGAGACTAATCTTCTATTGTATTCGATAAATCTGTTGTTTATATGTTGTGCTGTCTATATTCTGTGCAGTAATATATTTTGTAACCTATGCAAATATCATAAAAGAAAAAAATTCCTAATATTCATAATAGTGGCGCACCATACTGCACTTTAGTGGCGCACTGCAATAAACATACTAGTGGCACATTATCTAGAGGTGCGCCATTAGTAACCGAAAGCACAAGGTAAATATGGCCCCTTGGGAGCCATAGTAATGGCGCACCAGGGGACATATTAATGGCGCACTACAAGGTGCTCCACTATTATCTGGGATACTAGTGGTGCACCAGGGGTGCGCCATTAGTACTTGTTACTAGTGGCGTGTTAATAGTGGCACACATGTAGTGCGCCATTAATGGCCAAAACAGGTGCGCCACTAATTAGTCTTTTCCTAGTAGTGATGTCTACAATGCTCTACATGGAGCTACTCTAGCTAAGTGCTCCCACTTTCAATATATATCCATATTGAGACTCAGAGTCATCCAGATCGGTGTAAAAGCTTGCATCGGCGTAACGCTTTATGATGAACTCTTTATCACCTCAATAACCGAGAAATATCTCCTTAGTCTTCTAAGGATAATTTTGACCGCTGTCTAGTGATCCACTCCTGGATCAATATCGTACCCCCTTGCCAAACTCATGGAAAGGTACACAATAGGTTTGGTACATAGCATAACATACTTTATAGAACCTATGGCCGAGGCATAGGGAATGACTTTCATTCTCTTTCTATTTTCTGCCGTGGTCATGTTTTGAGTCTTACTCAACTTTACACCTTACAATACAGGCAAGAACTCATTCTTTGACTATTCCATTTTGAACTACTTCAAAATCTTGTCAAGGTATGTACTCATTGAAAATTCTTATCAAGCATCTTGATCTATCTCTATAGATCTTGATGCCCAATATGTACGCAGCTTCACCAAGGTCTTTCTTTGAAAAACTCCTTTCAAACACTCCTTTATGCTTTCCAGAAAATTCTACATCATTTCTGATCAACAATATGTCATCCACGTATAATATCAAAAATGCTACAGAGCTCCCACTCACTTTCTTACAAACACAGGCTTCTCCAAAAGTCTGTATAAAACCATATGCTTTGATCACACTATCAAAGCATATATTCCAAGTCCGAGAGGCTTGCACCAGTCCATAAATGGATCGCTGGAGGTTGCACACTTTGTTAGTACCTCTTGGATTAACAAAACCTTCTGGTTGCATCATATACAACTCTTCTTTAAGATATCCATTAAGGAATGCAGTATTGACATCCATTTGCCAAATTTCATAATCATAAAATGCGGCAATTGCTAACATGATTCGGACAGACTTAAGCATCACTACGGGTGAGAAGGTCACATCATAGTCAACTCCTTGAACTTGTCAAAAACCTTTCAGAAAACTCGAGCTTAGTAGAGAGTAACATTACCGTTAGCGTCAGTCTTCTTCTTGAAGATCCATTTATTCTCTATGGCTCGCCGATCATCGGGCAAGTCAATCAAAGACCATATTTTTTTTTCATACATGGATCCTATCTCAGATTTCATGGCCTCAAGCCGTTTCATGGAATTTGGGCTCATCATCGCTTCCTCATATTTCGTAGGTTCGTCATGGTCTAGTAACATGACTTCCAGAACAGGATTACCGTACCACTCTGATGCAGACCATACTCTGGTTGACCTTCGAGGTATGGTAGTAACTTGATATGAAGTTTCATGATCATCATCATTAGCTTCCTCACTAATTGGTGTAGGAATCACTGGAACTGATTTCTGTGATGAAGCACTTTCCAATTCGGGAGAAGGTAGAATTACCCCATCAAGATCTACTTTCCTCCCACTCACTTCTTTTGAGAGAAACTCCTTCTCTAGAAAGGATTCATTCTTAGCAACGAATATTTTGCCTTCGGATCTGCTATAGAAGGTGTACCCAACAGTTTATTTCGGTTATCCAATGAAGACACATTTCTCCAATTTGGGTTCGAGCTTATCAGGTTGAAGCTTTTTCACATAAGCATCACAGCCCCACACTTTAAAAACGACAGCTTAGGTTTCTTGCCAAACCACAGTTTATACGGTGTCGTCTCAATGGATTTAGATAGTGCCCTACTAAACGTGAATGATAGTGGTAAATCGGTAAGAGACATCATAGATCGCACAATATCTAATAAAGTACGGTTATGATGTTCGGACACACCTTTATGTTGTGGTGTTCCAGGTGGCGTGAGTTGCAAAACCATTCCACATTGTTTCAAATGAAGACCAAACTCACAACTCAAATATTTGCCTCTGCGATCAGATCGTAGAAACTTTATTTTCTTGTTAAGATGATTTTCCACTTCACTCTGAAATTCTTTGAACTTTTCAAATGTTTTAGACTTATGTTTCATTAAGTAGATATACCCATATCTGCTCCAATCATATGTGAAGGTCATAAAATAACGATACCCACCACGAGCCTCAACATTCATCGGACCGTATACATCGGTATGTATTATTTCCAATAAGTCAGTGGCTCGCTCCATTGTTTCGGAGAACAGAGTCTTAGTCATCTTGCCCATGAGGCATGGTTCACAAGTATCAAGTGATTCCAAAAGCCCATCAGCATGGAGTTTCTTCAAGCGCTTTACACCAATATGACCTAAATGGCAGTGCCACAAATAAGTTGCACTATCAATATTAACTTTGCATCTTTTGGCTTCAATATTATGAATATGTATATCGCTATGATCAAGATTCAATAAACCATTTATTTCAAGTGTATGACCATAGAAGGTTTTATTCATGTAAACAGAACAACAATTATTCTTTGACTTAAATGAATAACTGTATTGCAATAAACATGATTCAATCATATTATGCTCAACGCAAACACCAAATAACATTTATTTAGGTTCAACACTAATCCCGAAGGTAGAGGGAGTATGCGATGGTGATCTTATCAACCTTGGAATCCCTTCCAACACACATAGTCATTTTGCCCTCAACTAGTCTTTGTTCATTTTGTAAATCCTGTTTCGAGTTACTAATCTTAGCAACTAAATCAGTAACAAATACCTAGATGTTACTATGAACACTAGTAAAATGCACATCAATAACATGTATATCAAATATACCTTTGTTCACTTTTCCATCCTTCTTATCCGCCAAGTATTTGGGGTAGTTCCGCTTCTTGTGACCATTTCCTTTGCAGTACAAGCACTCAGTTTCAGGCTTGGGTCTAGCTTTGGGCTTCTTCATGGGAGTGGCAACTTGCTTGTCATTCTTCTTGAAGTTCCCTTTCTTTCCCTTGCCTTTACTTGAAACTAGTGGTCTTGTCAACCATTAACACTTGATGCTTTTCTTGATTTCTACCTTCGCCGATTTCAGCATCGGAAAGAGCTCGGGGAATCGTTTATGTCTTCCCTTGCATATTATAGTTCATTGTGAAGTTCCAGTAACTTGGTGATAGTGACTAGTGATCTTATTTGGAAGATTAACTCCCACTTGATTCAAGCAATTGTAGTGCTCATACATTCTGAGCACATGCTCATTGGTTGAGCTATTCTCCTCCATCTTGTAGCCAAAGTATTTGTCAGAGGTCTCATACCTCTCGACTCGGGCATGAGTTTGAAATACAAATTTCAGCTCTTGAAACATCTTATATGTTCTGTATCGTTCAAAACGTATTTGAAGTCCTGTTTCTAAGCCATAAAGCATGGTGCACTAAACTATCAAGTAGTCATCATACCGAGCTTTGCCAAACGTTCATAACGTCTGCATCTGCTCCTGCAATAGGTCCGTCACCTAGCGGTGCATCAAGGACATAATTCTTTTGTGCAGCAATGAGGATAATCCTCAGATGACGGACCTAGTCCACATCATTGCTACTATCATCTTTCAACTTATTTTTCTGTAGGAACATATCAAAAAATAAAGCAGGGAGCTATACGCAAGCTATTGATCTACAACATAGATATGCAAAATACTATCAGGTACTTAGTTCATGATAAATTAAAGTTCAATTAATCATATTACTTAAGAACTCCCACTTAGATAGACATCCCTCTAATCACCTAAGTGATCACGTGATCCACATCAACTAAACCATGTCCGATCATCACGTGAGATGGAGTAGTTTTCAATGGTGAACATCACTATTTTGTTCATATCTACTAGATGATTCACGCTCGACCTTTCGGTCTTAGTGTTCCGAGGCCATATCGGCAGATGCTAGCCTCGTTATGTTTAACCCGATTATTCGGCATGTGCAAAACTGGCTTGCAACCGTTGTATGTGAACGTAGAGCTTATGACACCCGATCATCATTTGGTGTCTCAGCACGAAGAACAGTCGCAACGGTAAATACTCAGGGAGAACACTTATACCTTGAAATTTTAGTAAGGGGTCATCTCATAATGCTACCATCGTACTAAGCAAAATAATATGCATAAAAGATAAACACCACATGCAACCAAAATATGTGACATGATATGTCCATCATCGTCTTGTGCCTTTGATCTTCATCTCCAAAGTACCGTCATGATCTCCATCATAACCGGCATGACACCATGATCTCCATCATCTTGATCTTTATCAACGTGTCGTCACATGGTCGTCTCGCCAACTATTTCTTTTGCAACTATTGCTGTCACATAGCGATAAAGTAAAGCAATTATATGGCGCTTGCATCTTATGCAATAAAGAGACAACCATAAGGCTCCTACAAGTAGCCGATAACTTTAACAAAACATGATCATCTCATACAAAAATTTATATCTCGTCACGTCTTGACCATATCACATCACAACATGCCCTGCAAAAACAAGTTAGACGTCCTCTACTTTGTTGTTGCAAGTTTTATGTGGCTGCTACGAGCTTAGCAAGAACCGTTCTTACCTACGCATCAAAACCACAATGAATTTTCGTCAAGTGTGCTGTTTTAACCTTCAACAAGGACCGGGCATAGTCACACTTGATTCAACTAAAGTTGGAGAACCAGACACCCACTAGCCACCTATGTGCGAAGCACGGCGGTAGAACCAGTCTCATGAATGTGGTCATGTAATGTTGGTCTGGGCCGCTTCATCCAACAATGCCGCCGAATCAAAGTATAACATGCTGGTAAGCAGTATGACTATTATCGCCCACAATTCTTTGTGTTCTACTCGTGCATATAACATCTACGCATAGACCTAGCACGGATGCCACTGTTGGGGAACGTAGTATTTCAAAAAAAATCCGACGATAACGCAACATCTATCTAGGAGAAGCATATCAACGAGCGGGGAGAGTGTGTCCACGTACCCTCGTAGACCGAAAGCGGATGCATTTATTAACGCGGTTGATGTAGTCGAACGTCTTCGTTATCCAACCAATCAAGTACCGAACGCACGCCATCTCCGCGATCTGCACACGTTCAGCTGGGTGACGTCCCTCGAACTCTAGATCCAGCTGAGGCTGAGGGAGAGTTTCGTGAGCACGACGGCGTGGTGAAGGTGATGATGAAGTTACCGACGCAGTGCTTCACCTAAGCACTATGACAATATGACCGAGGTGGAAAACTATGGAGGGGGGCACCACACAAGGCTAAGAAATCAACTTCTTTGTCTATAGGGGCGCGCCTATAGGGGGAGTCCAACTAGGATTCCCAATCCTAGTTGGAGTCCCCTTGCTTTTCCAAGAGAGGAGAGAGGGAAGGAGTAGGAGAGGGAGAAGGAAAGAGAGGGGGCACTGCCCCCTCCCTAGTCCAATTTGGACTTGCCATGGGGGGCGTGCGGCCACCCCTTGAGGCCCTTCTGTCCTTTCCCGTATGGCCCATTAAGACCCACTACTTCCCCCGGCGAATTCATGTAACTCTTCGGTACTCCGAAAAATACCCGAATAACTCGGGACCTTTCCGATGTCCGAATATAGCCTTCCAATATGTCGATCTTTACGTCTTGACCATTTCGAGACTCCTCGTCATGTCCGTGATCTCATCCCGGACTCTGGACAAACTTCGGTACATCAAATTACATAACTCATAATACAAATCGTTATCGAATGTTAAGCGTGCGGACCCCATGGGTTCGAGAACCATATACACATGATCGAGACACAACTACGGTCAATAACCAATAGCGGAACCTGGATGCTCATATTGGCTCCTACATATTCAACGAAGATCTTTATCGGTCAAACCGCATAACAATATACGTTGTTCCCTTTGTCATAGATATGTTACTTGCCCGAGATTCAATCGTCAGTATCATCAAACCTAGTTCAATATCGTCACCAGCAAGTCTCTTTAATCGTTTCGTAATGCATCTTCCCGCAACTAACTCATCAGTCACATTGCTTGCAAGGCTTATAGTGATATGCCTTACTAAGAGGGCCCAGAGATACCTCTCGAACAATCAGAGTGACAAATCCTAATCTCGATCTATGACAACTCAACAAACACCATTGGAGACACCTGTAGAGCATCTTTATAATCACCCAGTTACGTTGTGACATTTGATAGCAGACAAGGTATTCCTACGGTATTCGGGAGTTGCATAATCTCATAGTCAGAGGAACATGTATAAGTTATGAAGAAAGCAATAGCAATAAACTAAACGATCATAGTGCTAAGCTAATGGATGGGTCATGTCAAGCACATCATTCTCTAATGATGTGATCCCGTTTATCAAATGACAACTCATTTCTATGGTTAGGAAACTTTAACCATCTTTGATTAACGAGCTAGTCAAGTAGAGGCATACTAGTGACACTCTATTTGTCTATGTATTGACACATGTACTAAATTTCTGGTTAATACAATTCTATCATGAATAATAAACATTCATCATGATATAAGGAAATATAAATAACAACTTTATTATTGCCTCTAGGGCATATTTCATTCACCAATCTCACGGGTATCTCGATGAACAGGAAGGAAACAGGACATAGCAGTTTACCTAGGTTCGGGCCACCTTGCGATGTGAAACCCCTCTCCTGCTTTGTGGTGTATTGGCCTTGAGGGTGTAGCGCCCAAGATGCGATTATATCCCAATCACGTGATGAACTCATCATTGGGGCACAACCACATTTCGAGTGCATAGCAAGGTGGATATCATTACAACATACCATGTACTGAATAGATGAGAATACAAGATAAAGGCTTCCAATCGCCACAAGTTACAACATTCATGCGAAAATACATCAATACATAGCAATCATCATACAGAAGAGCAGGATCTGACTACGGATGAAATCAAATAAAAAAGAAGAACGACATCCACCCTGCTAATCCTAGGCTCCCCTACCTGGAACCTATCCCTTGATCGAAGAATAAGAATAACTCCAAAAGCAAGCAAGCAGCGCTCTCACGTCAAAGTTTTGCAAAACCTGCAACTATTGTTGTAGTAATCTGTGAGACACAAGGACTCAGCAATCCCATTACCATGGATATCAAGACTAGCAAAGCTTAACGGGTATGGAAAGGATAAGAGGTGAGGTTGCAGCGGAACTAAGCATTATGTGGGGGCTAACTTACGAGTACAAGAGTAAGATGAGAAACTACGCAAACGCTCGCAAACTAGTAATGATCAAGAAGTGATCCGGAACTACTTATGTTCATACATAACCCAAGTGTGTTCTCTTATCGAATGCACCCGAAAAGAGACAGTCACAGTTATGCACGAGGTTGGTGTATTGTAATTGAGTTTAGTTCAAGTCCACTACAACCAAATATTAACAAATTCCCATCTACCACATAACCGCAGGCGCGGCTCTCGAAAGTTTAAGCCCTGTAGGGGCGTCCCAACTTAGCCCATGACAAGCTCACCATCCACAGAAACAATCCTCCATCGCGGTACCCTCTGATCAGACTCGGAATCCCGGTGCACAAGATATTTCGACAAAAGTAAAAAAAGTCCAGCAAGACCTCCCGACGTGCCGACACCCCAATAGGAGCCACGCGTATCTCATCTTAGGCCACGATCGGATAGGTCAGCCTACAGGTGTATACCAAATACCTTGGGTTTCCCCAAGGCGGCCCCGCAGTCTGCCTGGTTTGGACCAACACTCATGAGGATCACTGGCCCGGGGGTTGATTAAGAGTCCTCGTCTGCTGGCCGGTCCCTATGCAAGTTTTTAGTTGTTATTAGGCAAATGGTAAAACCAATGTTGGGCCTTGCTGGAGGAGTTTTATTCAAAGCGAATTATCAAGAGGGTCCCATAAACCCTCACCATGTTAGGGACGCAAAATCAAGGAACATAACACCAGTATGATAGAAACTAGGGCGGCAAGAGTGGAAAAAAACACCAAAGAAAAAGGCTAAGCCTTCCACCCTTTACCAAGTATATAGATGCATTAATTAAATAAGAGATATTGTGATATCCCATGATATCCAAGAATCCATGTCCCAACATGGAACAACCTGCAACTGCACATGCAACTAGCAATGGTATAAGAGGGGCTGAGAAAAGCGGTAACATAGCCAAACAAAGGTTTGCTGGGATGGTGGAAAAGATTTGACGCTATCACGACAATTTGGGATGCTTGATAAACAAGTGGTAGGTAGCGCGACATAGCGATAGCATCGAAACAACTAGCATAGCAAAGATAATAGTGAGATCCAAGGAGATGGTCATCTTTCCTGAAATCCCTCTAGGAAGAAGATCGAGTCCATGATGAAGAAGATGAACCAACATAGTCGAATGCTCCTCACAATCGCAAGGTAACAGGAACTTTCCAGGAGAAGCGCAACCAGAAAGAAGCAAACATCATGGTAAACACACAAGCATAAACATGGCGTGATGCATGTCCAGTATAAATAGCATGGCATGGCATGGCAAAGTGCAACAAACAATACTCCAAATTAAGTGGAGCTCAATATGCAACGAGTTGCATAATGAAGAAACACCACATCAACTATATAGTTTAGTCTCGGTTATGTACTCAACAATATTAAATGTTGGTTAACATGGCAAGAAGTGAGGCATAAGTAAACTACACATTTTAGGCAATTTAAATGAGGTCGGAAACAACAAACAATAATTCTGGAAAATCCCCATATACATATTTTGAATTTGGTACTGTTCTGCCCTAAAACATATTTTAATGTTGTTACACATGCAAAGTAATGCGACCATGTTAAACTATGCATTTTCTACCCCAATTATATATAAAGTTAATTTAATTCGGTTCTACAGTTATTTAGTTGTGAAATAAATCATTTTAGCATGGCATTTGACAAATTTAATCAAACAACATTTTAAGCATTTTAAACATAGATGAAAGTGGCATCTTATGAAACTAGATGAAATTCTAAGCATTTTACATGTTTAAATCATTTTGATCTGATGCATCATTGAAGAGTTATTAAATACATGAACTAAAAGGGTTTTTCTGCAAATCTGCACACTCCGGATAAATAGCTAAATTCGTCAAAGCAGAAGAAAAAAACATAACAGACCTCATCTAAAACTGGGCTATACAGTAACATGGGCACATCATAACAGGAATCGCACGAGGCGTGGAATAAGCAGGAGCTCACCAAGGGCCTCGACCCATGTCGGTGGAGCACGTAGCAGGCTGGGCCTTGGCCAGCGAGGAAGAGATGCGCTGACGATGCTCGCGCGGTTAATGGAGCGAGCGGCTGCATCCAAGTGAGCCAAGCAGAGGGCGCAGCGCGATGGGACTGCAGCGGCGAAGGCAGCGGCTCAACCCAAGCAGGGCGCCGCGGCTCCGGGAACATGGCGGTGCGGCAGCAGCGCAGGGGAAACAGAGATCCGCCGGATCCTGGCGGAGCACGCCGGCGGCGACGTCGGTCCGTAGAGAAGCACTGTAACGCCCCGGATGTAACTTACCATATTTGTAACTCCGACTCTGCCATTCCCGGCTCTAAGTTATGAGATTCCCTCATGGTTGGGTTTTGTCTCCGTTTTGCATTTTGTCCATGTCATGCATTTCATATCATGTCATCATGTGCATCGCATTTGCATACGTGTTCGTATCATGCATCCAAGCATTTTCCCCGTTGTTTGTTTTGCAATCCGGCACTCACATGTCCTCCAGCCCCCCCTTTTTGTCTATTTTCTTGTGCGGGTGTTAAAATTCCTCGGAATGGACCGATATTTTCCAAGCGGCCTTGGTACAACACCGGTAGACCGCCTGTCAAGTTTCGTGCCATTTGGAGGCCGTTTGATACTCCAACGGTTAACCGGGGAACCGTAAAGGCCTCATGTGTGTTGCAATGCAACACCCCTCTAAAGTTTCCCAATAACCCATCCAAACCCCCTCCATCCTCTCGGCCGTTTGATCACGATCGCGTGGCTGAAAACCGCACCTCATTTGGACTCTCCAAACTCCTCCTTCCTATAAATATGTCCTCCCTGTCCAATTTTCGGGTCTAAAACCCTAACCCCGCTCCTCCCGCGCCGCAGGACATGTCCGCGTCCACCGGATGCGTCCGCTCACTGCCGCCCGGCCAATCAAGGAGTGCTAAGTGGCGTCGCACCCACTTCCCTGCTGAAGCCCGCCTCCAGCCCCCGCGGCCCATTCCGCCCGCCGCCGCCTCGCGCCTCCTCTCCTCGCCGCCGACTTCTCTGACCGCCGCCAACCCTCCCCGCCTCTATGTCGAGCTCCCAGCCACCCGGCTTCGGTCTTCCCGCGTCGCCGCCCTTCGCCGGTGACCGGTCGGGTCCGGCGAGCCGCGGCCGGATCCGCCCGACCACGACCCCGCCGGCGAGCTCCCCGTCTACTCCAACGCGTCCCACATCTCCGGCAAGAGATCCAGACCCTTCCTCGGTTCACGTGCCAAAGTCAACCCTAGATCTGGAGGTTGAAATTTTGCCTAAGTCTTTTTCTCTGTTATTTTCAAGCCCTGTTCAACATGCCATAACTTGGTCACCGTAGCTCCGTTTTGCATGCATGATATATCAAAATGTACACCATGATGTGTTATTCAATTTGTTCTATTGTGCCATGCTTGTTTGAGTCCATCTTGATGCCCAAATCACTAATGCAAGAGTGCTATAAAATGTTAGGTGTTGATTCTTAGTAGAGTGTGAGCATTTGTCATTTTTGCTACATTTATTGTGTGCTGCATATGGTCATGAGCTCTACATGTGTTTTGGGCTATGCCATGCCATCTTTACAGTGGTGTATGCCTTGTATTTTTGTGATCATTGTGGTGAATACCACAAGCATGCAAAGTAGCTCTCATAATATTGCTGATTTTAGGGATTTAGAATTTCACCAAGTCTTTGCCCTGCTATTATTTTTCTGCCATGTATCCTTGATTCTGCAACGAGATCCATGCTTCTTTTGAGTATGTTCAGTAAGGATGTTTTAGACATATGTTCATTGTCTATCCATCCATGTCCCTGTTTGCATTTATGGAGTGACCTAGCATGACTCAATCTTGCTCTACTTTGCTATAAAATGTTCCTGGCAGATTGTTTACGCGTTAATGAATTTTGCCAGGGTTGTTGTAGTTGATCCATGCATGCTATGAGAGTGTTCTTGCCATGGTTAGCTTCATGAACATGTATTCTTTCTATTTCTATGATTATCTTGTCATACAATGCCTTGTGGTGAGTGAATCGAGCTCGCAAAGAGGCCTTCATAATTCTGTTTTTACCATGTCTAGTTTTCTGCTAAGTCTGAATCTGTTATCGAAACTTGCTATGTTTACATGGGTGCCATCATATCTTATGATACTTTTTAATTATGGTAAGTATGGGACTTTGGTTCTATGCTTTGAGTAGATTCATGCCATGACTTGCATTACTATGTTCTGTTCCTGTAGCATGTTGTTATCTTGGTCTAAACATTGCTTCCTGATGTTAATTCATGACATGTTAGTATTTTCACTAAGTTTGTGAAGCTGATATCTTTTGCACTTTTGCCATGCTTGTTTGAACATGTTCTTGTGTGTATTAGCCATAACTCAGTGTTCATATTTTTTCAACCATCTTGAGTAGATCACTGCCATGTGCTTTGTTGCTATGTTGGAGTGCAGTAGCTTAGTTTCTTGTTGCATTTTAGATGGCATCGTGTTGTTAATCACACAATTGTGCCATTATTGTTTTGCTTGCCATTTGCAAACCGTGCATCCAATTCCGGTGATCTTTATATCGATTTCAATCAAAATCAACTCATCTTTCCAGCGGCACACTTGGTTTGCCAAGTTGATGCCTAGTTCAATCTTTCCTTTCCAAAGCACGCATATGCATCGCATATCACATCTCGCATGCCATGCCATGTTTTGCATCATGTTGCTTGCGCATTGCACCGTCTTTGATTGTTGGTACTTTTGTTTATGTTCTTGCTTTGGGTAGAGCCGGGAGACAAGTACGTGATGGAGGAACCCGTTGAGTACGCTTACGAGCATCAAACTTTCATCAACTCGGAGAACTTTGCAGGCAAGATGACCATACCCTCAAAATCTATTCTATCTTTTCTTGCTAGTTGCTCGCTTTTTTTCTATGTCGTGATATGTACCACTTGATATATCATGCCTCCCATATTTCCATGTTAGGCCTCTAACCCACCTTTACCCGCAAACCGTTGTTTGTCTATGTTACCGCTTTGCTCAGCCCCTCTTATAGCGTTGCTAGTTGCAGGTGAAGATGGAGTTTGTTCCTTGTTGGAACATGGATATTGTTGGGATATCATTATTATATCTTGTTTACTTTAATGCATCAATATACTTGGTAAAGGGTGGAAAGCTCGGCCGTATGCCCGGTGCTTTGTTCCACTCTTGCCGCCCTAGTTTCCGTCATACCGGTGTTATGTTCCTTGATTTTGTGTTCCTTACGCGTTTGGGTGTTATGGGAACCCCTTGACAGTTCGTTTTGAATAAGGCTCCTCTAGCAAGGCCCAACCTTGGTTTTACCATTTGCCTACCTACCACCATATACCTTCCCTTGGGTTCTGCAGACTCAAGGGTCATCTTTATTTTAATCCCCCCCAGGCCAGTGCTCCTCTGAGTGTTGGTCCGAAACGGGCAACCCGCGGGGCCACCTCGGGGCAACTTGAGGGTTGGTTTTACTCGTAGCTTTACCTATCCGGTGTGCCCTGAGACTGAGATACGTGCGACTCCTATCGGGATTTGTCAGCACATCGGGCGGCTTTGCTGGTCTTGTTTTACCATTGTCGAAATATCTTGTAACCGGGATTCCGAAATTGATTGGGTCTTCCCGCTAGAAGCAATATCTCATTCCGAAATTGCAGGGTTTTGAACTTTCAAAAGCCGTGCCCGCGGTTATGGGCAGATGGGAATTTGTTAATATCCGGTTTTAGAAAACTAGACACTTAACTTAATTAAAATGAATCAACCGCGTGTGTAGCCATGATGGTCTCTTTTTGGCGGAGTCCGGGAAGAGAACATGGTCTCGTGTTATGCTTGAACGTAAGTAGTTTCAAGGTCACTTCTTGATCTTTATAGCTTCTCGACCGTGCTTTGCTTCTCTTCTCGCTCTCTTTTGCGTAAGTTAGCCACCATACATGCTAGTGCTTGCTGCAGATCCACCTCACTACCTTTTCCTACCCATAATCTTAAATAGTTTTGATCGCGAGGGTGTGAGATTGTTGAGTCCCCGTGACTCACAGATTACTTCCAAAACCAGATGCATGTGCCGATGATGCCAGTGCAGGGGATGCGACCGAACTCAAGTGGGAGTTCGACGAGGATTCAGGACGTTACTATGCTTCCTTTCCGGACGAGCAGTAGAGGAGCCCAGTTGGGGCGATCCGGGATCTATGCATTTGGGGTTTTCTGTATTTATGTAGGTTCCGTAGTCGGACCTTGATTGTATTCTGGATGATGTAATGCTATATTTATGTATTGTGTGAAGTGGCGATTTTAAGCCAACTCTTTATCCCTTTCTTATTCAGTACATGGGATGTGTAAAGATTTCCCATCTTGCGACATGCCTACTATGCAGTTATGCCTCTAAGTCATGCTCTGACACGTGGGAGATATAGTCGCATCGTGGGTGTTACAAGTTGGTAATTAGAGCCTTCCCCGACTTAGGAGCCCCCTGCTTGATCGAATCGCTGGCGTTGTTGAGTCAGAAAAAAATGTTTTGAGTCTTATATGGTTATATATATCGGAGACTAGGATTCTGTTTACTCCTCAATCCCTTCGTTGCTCTGGTGAGGCCTCCTGACATAGAGTTTTGACTCTTCTCTTCTCAAATTTCACTAAAAAAATTTAGGATCACACGGGTATCTTGGAATCGTTCCGATGGTTTTGTGACGAGAACATTGTTCTTGGTGCCTCCTGACATTTAGGGGTTATGGCAGTGTCCCCGGGAGTTGAGCTCCGAGGTGTTGTCGTCACAATTTTATTGTTGCAATTATGGAATACCTAAGTTCACCGACATCGAAAATCTCCTTTATGCAGTTGTCGGTGAGATAACCTCGACGCCACCCAGTACTAGGGCGGGAGTTTGGGAGTATCGCCATAACTCGTATAATGGATGCTTTTCGAAGGTTGAGGTAAATGATTTCCGAGGGTTTCTTGGTTATGTGTTGAAGGATGGATACAGCTGGATGTAGGATTTGCTAGTTTTGGGTGAGATATTATGCTTCCCCTGTATTCCCAACACCTGATTGCATAACCAGAAAGTTTCGGGAGTTTCATAGGTGGGAATTCATGTACCGCTAGTATTTCTTCCCGCAGATATTTGGTTTGTGATTGGGTAATCCTTACCAATTATTTGCTCATATCCGTACCTTGTTGTTTTATTCTTCTATCTCTCTCTAAGTGGCTTCTCAACTTATGGAAGTGTGATGATTTACTTTGGAATTCATTCGTTCATTCTTGTTCGAATGTTAAGGCTATATGTTGCAATTTTGATCCATTGATTCATCTTGAATATATGTCTTTCAAGATGCTAACGGATGTCAACCTCTTTAGGATGGCTCCACCAACGCGTCAGAATCCAGAACCTCCGCCACCACCTCCACCTCCGGAGGCATGGCAAGCTATCATGGCCGCAACCAACGCCAACACGCAGATTCTTTTGCAACTCTTACAAGAGCGCAACCAAGGAAATCAAGGCCATGGCAACAAACAAGCTCAATGTGCTACCCTCAATCAGTTCCTCGCAAACCAGCCGAAGTCCTTCAGTAACTGTGTCGAGGCCACAGACGCTGATGATTGGCTCATGGATATCTGCAGACATTTTGAGTGTAGCAATGTCAGGCGTGAGGACTTTGTCAAGTTTGCTTTGTTCCAACTCAAAGACCAAGCTGCTGAGTGGTATCAACAATACAAAGATTCCAGAGGAGGTCGTGTGATTACCTGGGATGATTTCCGCCGAGACTTCAAAGCTCACCACATTCCTCAAAGTGTTGCTGAGAGTAAGCATGAGGAGTTCCGCAATCTCAAGCAAGGCAGCATGTCTTTTTACCAATACAACATTCTGTTTCAGAGGCTTGCTCGCTTCGCTAAACAAGACATCCCTGATCAGAAGAGCATGATATATCAATTCGGAGGTGGCCTCAGAGAAGATCTGCAACTAGCTCTCGTGCTTTTTGAGCCGACCGAGTAAGATGAATTCTACAACATGGCACTAAAGCAAGAAGCTGCTCAGCTTAAGTTTGATGCTTCTAAGAAGGGAGTCAGGGATGCAACTCCATCTTCTTCTTCAACTCAAGTGGTAGCTAAGCAACAGAAGTTCTGGTTTCCTCCTCCTCCTCCGTTCTGTCAGCCTTATCAGCAGAAGAGTAAGGGTGGCAATGGATCTTCCCACCCACCCAACCCAGGCTATCAGAACAAAGCTCCGTCTCATGCTCCAAGGTCAAGTGATCCTAATCACCGTCCACTCTCAGAGGTTACTTGCAACAAGTGTCAGTAGAAAGGGCACTATGCGAACAAATGCTTCAACCAAAGGCGCCTTCCACCTCCTCCTCCTATGAGATCTGCCAGCAATGCAGTGGTCAAGCATAATCCCAAGCATGCTAAGGTCAACATGATGAACGCAGCTCAGGCAGAGGACTCTTCAGAAGTGATCATGGGTAACCTTCAAGTTAACTCTATTCCTGCAAAAGTAGAGAGTTGAGATAGGATGGACAAAACGAAGAGAAAGGAGAGGGACGGCAGGGAAATACCATGGGTGGCGACTCCGGCGAGGCTGTTGTTGCTGCTACTAGGACGGCAGAGGCACAGTGCCAGGCGCTCGTGTTCGTGGTGGCAGGGGAGCTTGGAGCCTCGGGCAAGAGCTCCTGGATTGAGGGATCAACACTGGTTGGATGGATGGATGGATTAGGTGGTTCAGTGGGAATCGAGGAGGGATAGGGGAGGCGCTGGATCGAGCGTGGTGGCGAGAGCTGGTTGGGGATGGACGGATCAGGGAGGACCCTAAGGAGGAAGGTGAGAGGGTGTGGGTGGCGGCGCGACAGGACTGACGAGACATCTTGCTAAATTCTAGGGTTAGGCTCATATATATAGCGATTGAGACTAGGGTAGGTGCTATCTAATCCATACGATTGTAATCGGATGGCTCAGGAGATATATGCTAGGAGAGTCCAACAAAAAAACTGAAGATATTTTAGGGATGTTTGGGCATGATCTGGACCCATCGGTCATGACCGTGCAGGTCGGGTTCGGGAGAGGTTTTCGGACATTGCGCGAGGGTATCTGAGAGAGGTCGACAAAGACAAGGTGCCTGACAAAAGGCCACGGAGAAGAAGATAGAAGAGAGTGGTCCGGTTGATATGAGAGGAGGTCAACAAAGACAAGGAAGAAGCGGTAACTATGAGCGGATGCAAGTTTTGAAAACATGACGGCAACAAAGTGCTGATGCAATGTGAATGATGATATCATGAATGCAACAAACAAATAATTAACACAGCTAACACGGAAAACATGAAAGGCATCTTGAGCATCGGTCTCGGGTCATTACAACTCTCCTCCACTTACAAGAGATCTCGCCCCGAGATCTAGGGATGGCACCAGAGAGAGGCGGAAGAGCAAGAGGTAAAACAAAGATTCTTCTTTGACAAACGAGTGAAACCAAAGAACCTTGAGAGGTTTAAAACTTGAATGAATGACAGAAAAGAGATGAACGAAATGGAAAACATCTCGTTAGGAAGAGGAGAAAAGGAATACAACGAGAACCAAGGGCTCAAGGGAGAAGAGAGATTTGAAACCACTCCATTTAAACCGAGATGAGAAAGGAAGAATACGACCGCACTCTGACCGAAAGAGGGGCAAGACTTGATAAGATAAAAGGAACTTGAGGAGATGACACAACACCCCGGTTAAATGGATAAGCATTGAAAGAACATGATCTTGACAAAACAAGATGATGGGTGAAGAGAGCAACATCACAATGCCTCCGGAACAAAACAGTGGAATGAAAAGAACGAAGAAGAGAACATCAACTTCCACCATGAATGAACATGACGGATCCTTCATATGTCGAAGGGTTGAATGGAGTTGATGGAAAATCAACAAAGAAAAGAATCAGCTTGTCGCAGGCTTATGGAAAACATCTCAAAACATGAGCTGAAATTCTGCCAGTAACGGAATCAATTGCTTGCTTGAGAGCAAGGAAGAAGTGAAAACTCCTTTCGTCGAGAGGATAGGAGAAAACTTGGTTCATTGATAAGCACCAAAATATCAACATTCCATAGGGAAGGCATTAGGTGAAATTTATACCAACATACTCCAGCGAAGAAATTGATGGATATAAATATCTCATTCCCAACAACTTGTGAATCATGAAACACAAACAAAAATTAACAAGAATGACATATCACCACTTGAATAGATAAGTTGGAAACAATTGCACTTTGGAATGCAAGATGAAGCATGCTTGAACTCCCCCAGCAAGAATCTTGAGGAACATTTCGAGAATGAATTAGATCCTTAATGAACCACCATGTTGAGCCTTTGTGAGAACACGGGTAACAAAAGAATGATCAAACGAAATGAAAGAGAAGTTGAAGACACAAGGTGAAGCCTTGCAATGATTTACATGGAGCTTCATGACTAGATAACCGAGAAAGCTTGGTACTCCGGAAGAGGAAGATGAACAACTTGAAACTGAGAATTTCCTCATCATGGACAAACTCCGAAGGAAGGGATTAATCACTTGGGTGAAAGAAGAATAAGAATTATGTTATGCTTGTCCTTCATCATCTTAAATTGATGGAAAGCAATGGATTTGGCATACTACTTATTCTCGTTGAAAGGATTAAGAGAGATATAGCGCAAACTTGAGGAAGGTCTTCAACGAACCACCAGTATGATTGAAAGAACGGATGAAATGGTATGATAAGAAAGTGAGAGAACTCTTGAACGAACCACCGTAAGGATCTGAAATGAACGAAGAAAGAGAACGAAACACCAGGAAGAATTAGAGAACGAACAAAGATACTTGAGGGAATTTGGATACAAGATAACAAAGAGATCACCCACTGATTAGAGTACTTGAATAATGCACCTGAAGAAATAACAATTTAGGAGAATTGTTGAACAAGAGATGAATGTTGAGAAAAATTAAATCTTGTGAAATGATAGCTTCTGGATGATCAAGAAATGAAAACAACTCGTGAAATGCTCCGCATGGGTATGAAAAGAATTCCTGATGATCGGAACAATTTTAGAGGATGGCATCAAGCTAGAACCATGAATCTTCAAGAGAATGGACAAGATTTAAGAGAAAATCTTCTTCAGCGATGATGAGAACCACCACTAAAATTGTTGAGACACTCCGGAATGGAGAATAGAATTGTTGAACCAATGATGAAAATAATTTCAAAGATCTTAGAGAAAGACATATGACTGATGAAAACTCATTCTTACGTCAAACTTTAAAAAGAATTAGAGAATAGCTCCAGCAAAATAGAAAAGTCAGGTAAGATCCTGGGAAAAGACCTATGGGTTAGGGCCCACTCCAAATAAACACCGTTGGAAATGGTTGCTTGAAAGAGAGATTGCATAGGTTGAATTAAATGGCTTGAATGAGATACTAACCTCAAAATAGCCTTGAACAGAATAAGAATCAAAACACGAATCTTCTGAGATATCTTCAGCGTTTCGGAACAAATGAATAGCGAGAGGTGAATGATTAGGGGGTGCACCAGTATGGAAAAGCATTTGAAATAAGGAAAGTAATATTATCAACACCGAAAGCTTGAATTGAATCCACCGGAGAAGAAAAAGAACGAAGAATGATGAACTTGAAACTCCTGACCATCTTCATGATAATCACCGGGTAAGAACATTGATTGAACAAACATGAAGAGACTTCACATGAATAAACTGGATAGTTGATTTGATATCTCTGAGTCCTTGAAGAAAAAGGGTGGGAGGGCGGGAAAACAAAGGCAACTTGGGGACGGATGAAACGAACAACGTTGGGAAAACTAAGAGGTGATCTTCCGAATGGGGAAAATGATGGGATCATCTCGAAGAGAAGCACACCGGTTGGAAATAGAATTGGGATGACAATCTTGATTACCAAGAGAGAGGTGATCTTGCGAATGGGGAGAATGATGGGATCATCTCGAACAGAAGCACACAGGTTGGAAATAGAATTGGGATGACAATCTTGATGACCAAGAAGGATTAGCACTCCCATAGAAACATGAGAACACCACTTGGAAAAGGTATGGAATCAACACTTGACATTGAAGCAAATCAAATACCATAACCCAAAACAAAACAAAGGATTAGGCTTGCAGAATAAGCCAGAAACAAACATATGATAGAGATTTCATCTAAAATTTTCGTGTTGGGTTCCACACGGGCTCGATTGTACAGCACCATCATGTACAAGGCAGTGCACATGACATACGAAGCATCCACGAGTCCGCATAGCCAAGGACTCTATAAGACACAACGAGACCACTGTAAAAACCAACTGTGGACAGGCGGACCACTGGACGTCGAACCCCAATCTCATATCATGCATCTGTGGGAAAGATATCCTAGGTAACTACTTGAATTCCCACCTATGATCTCCCGAAACTTTCTGGTTATGCAATCTGATGTTGGGGATACACGGAGGCACAATATATCACACAAATTACAAGCCCTGTGCTCCAACTGTATCCATCCATCAACACAAAACCAAGAAACCATCGAAAATGATGTACTTCAGACCTTCGAAAACATCTGATATACTAGATGTGGTAATACATCTGATCGCTCTCCCCAGTACTGGGTGTCGTCAAACTAATGTCACCACAAAGAGTATAGAAGCGTTTTCGATGTCAGCGACCTATGGTATTTCAGAACTGAAACAATAAGCACTGGGACAAAAACACCTTGGAGCTCAACTCCCCGGGACACTGCCACAACCCGTAAATGTCAGGAGGCAACAAGACAGAATCGTCGTCACAATGATATCACAATGATCCAACAATACCCGCGTGATCCTAAAAAAAATTTGAGTGAAAAAGAGGAGGGTGAAGTCAAAACATCTACGTCAGGAGTCCTCACCAGAGCGACGAAGGGGCTGAGGTGTAAAAATAATTCCTACTCTCCGATATAACTAAGACTCAAAACAATTTTCCTCCAGACTCAACAACGGCAGCGGTTCGACCAATCAAGGGGGCTCCTAAGGTCGGTAAGGCTCTGATACCAACTTACAGCGCCCAAGATGCATTTCTATACCAATCACGTGATGAACTCATGACTGGGGAACAACCGCATCTCGAGCGCATAGCAAGGTGGATATCATTACAACATACCATGTAATGAATAGATGAGAATACAAGATAAAGGCTTACACTCGCCACAAGTTCCAACATTCATACAACAATACATCAATACATAGCAATCATGATACAGAAGAGCACGATCTGACCACGGATGAAATCAAACGAAAAAGAAGAACAACATCCACCCTGCTAATCCCAGGCTCCTTGGCCCGGAACCTATCCCTTGATCGAAGAAGAACAAGAACTCCAAAAGCAAGCAAGCATCGCTCTCATGTCAAAGCTTCGCATAACCTGCACCTGCAACCGTTGTTGTAGTAATCTTTGAGTGTCAGGACCCCGATTCCAAGTCACATCGATCTAGCCGGTAACACCTCATATCACTTTGCGGCCTCACGCACGGTATTCCCACGGGTGTCGCCTTACCATGGTCCGGGACCGTTTGCGCCTTTTGGCTCACGTATATGATAGTGTCGCTAGCATTCATATGACAGAGAACCCGGGCCGACATGGCTAGTCGTGAACCCAAAGCGGCACTAACCTATGGGGACAGGCATACATGAATCACATCAAGCGTGTCAGTCAGCAGCGCGTGAATCCGGGCTGTAGCACTGGGCTAACAGGACTCCGGGAACCCGGGCTGTAGCAGGCTAGGCAGGACTCCGGATGTCACCGCGTGACATTTCCCTGAAGGGACAGACATAGGAACGAAGTGAAACACATGCTGGCCAGTCAAGTGTCCTGAGCAGTAGTGCTGGGCTAACAGGACTCGGTGAACCGGGCTGTAGCGGACTACTATGGCTCATGGAAGCACTAGACTACATTTCCCCATAAGAGAGGTTACCAAGGATAAACAACTAGTTTGTCGGATCCCACACATACCAAGCATTTCAATCATACACACAATATGCTTGATATGTGTAAATACAACATGGCATCACAGCATAAATCTACAACTTAAGTATTTATTCATTAGGCTCCGAGGAGCGAGATATTACAAACATGCGGAAGCTTAACATGTCTGAGTACAGACATCTACAAATGGAAAAAGGCTAAGAAGCCCGACTATTTACCAGATCGTGCCGAGGGCACAAGATCGTAGCTGAGGTATCAAGCTAAACGCCGAAGTCCATGCGAAACTACTAGCGAGACTGAAATCTCTCTGCAAAACATAAATTAAGCAAACGTGAGTACAATTGTACTCAGCAAGGCTTACATCAGAACTAACTACATATGCATCGGTATCAACAAAGGGGGGGGTGGAGTTTGACTGCAGCAAGCCAGCTTTGACTCAGTGGCTAACCTGAACTACGACTGCAAGCAACTCTTTTGAGGTGGCGCACACGAGTCCACATATTCACCATATCCATACACCAATATGGATCCGCTCCCGTCTCCCTACGAGAAGGCCATCCATAGCACTCACACTTATCTTGCGAGTTTTATAGTATCCACTTTCACTTGTCTATGAACTGTTATAGGCAACTCAGAAGTCCTTTACCGCAGACACAACTATTTGAATAGATGATGTTAACCCTGCAGGGGTGTACTTCTTCACACACGCTCTCACCACTTACCGCCATTTACACGACATATACTCGGCAACCTTCAAGCGGAAGCCCAACGAGGGTGTCGGCCATGGCCTACCTAAACACTCAAGTCTCTCTAGTCCAGGTTTATCGCCTATCCAGGTTCCATCCGCAGGGGGTCCGGCCGAGGTTTCCACATACGGCCCCGAACGATGTGAACAGGGTTCCCGAGACACCAAACGGGCGCCCGGTACACCGTGCCACGGTGTATCTACCGCATCATAGCCCACCCCTAGTGTCAGCGCTACGCACGGCCGCCAACACATATCCTATAAACACCAGAAACTAGTTGCAACTCCTGGACAGAGGACAAGGGTGATCAAGAAGCCGAGAGGGTCCATTGGTTTCGGTCCCAATGCGTGGTAGTAACTGTTTCATGGATCGCAAACACAGAACTCAGTTCCTAAGGACGGCTTCAATGAGACAACCCACCATGTACACCTACATGGCCTCTCACCGCTACCTTTACCAAATCATGTTCACACACTTAGCTCTCAACAGTAGGACATGTTTACACACCTCCGATCCATCCCCGATGAATCAGACCTGACTCAACTCTAAGCAGTTGCAGGCATGACAAACAAGCATGAATGAGTAGGCACATCAGGGCTCAAACAACAACTACTCATGCTAGTGGGTTTCATCTATTTACTGTGGCAATAACAGGTCATGCAGAGGATACGGGGTTCAACTACCGCAACAAGTAACAGATGAATCGTTGTTGTCCTAATGAAGTAAAAGAGAGCTGGAGCGAGAGAGTGGGCTTTTATCGGAATGAACAAGGGGGTTGTGCTTGCCTGGCACTTCTGAAGATAACATTGAGTCTTCATCAGTGTCAACGATCACAGCGTCGGAGCAACGTCTACCGAGAGGGGACAATTACCGGCAAACAAGGAAGAACACAATCAATGCGATGCAGCAATATGATGCATGATCATGACATGGCAATATGCTGTTGATTGAGCTAATGCAACTAGCAACAAGTTAAATGGAGTTGGTTTGAACACTAGGTTCAAATTCAAATTCAAATATGAATTCAAATAGTGCATTATCATGTTTTGGACTAAACTGTGATGTTAAGTTGTTCAAAGATGCATGAAAATGCCATATTCAGATTCCTTGGATTTTTCTGATCATTTTTCATATATAATTTATTTGATTTGGAGCTACGGTTGATTTACTATGAATTTTAGAAGTTTTGCAAATTTTCTGGAATTTTCTGAATTATCATAAATCCAGAAAACCATTACTGCGTCAGCATGACAACAGCATTGCGTCAGCAGGTCAACTGGGTTGACCCAGGTCAAACCTGAGCATGGGACCCAATAGTTAGTGTCTTAGGGCTGGTTAGAGTCACAGACATGTGGGCCTGGTCAACGGCCACGTCAGCCGGGTCAAAGATGATGCGTGGGGCCATTGGATTAATCTAAAATAAAAAGGGAATAAACCCAGGGTTAACTTGGGCGCGGGGCCCATATGTCAGTGAGAGAGGGGGTTAATTAGTGGGGTAATTAGTCCCTAACGACGGTGCCACGTTAGCACGCCAGAGTTGAACGTCGGCAAGCACGCGAACACGTCGGCGATGCTCGGGAACGCGCTACGGGCGGCGGTTGGACATGATGCGAGCACCACGAGGAAGCCCTCGCGCGCCCGCATCCAGGGGTGCTCGCAGCTGGGCGCAGGGAGGCCGGGGTCGACGGCGGCGACCACTTGGGCGGAGGCCGGAGTTCGGGTGGTGGCGGGTTTGACGCTTCGGCTTGCGTTCGAGAAAAGTAGCAGGCTAGAGAGGCACTAGGTGTTGCTACGAGCGCAATGGCACACGCATAGGACCAATTGGTCACCGGAGCCACGTCGGTGATGAGGCCAGGCGGCAGCGCGATTTGGTCGGCAAGGGGGCGACGGCTACGGGGCATAATCGAGCTCGGGAAGAGGGGCGTTAGATGCAGGAGCTCACAGCGCTTCGGACGGAAGGCTCGAGGGGCTCGGGGAAGGCCTGCAGACGGCGGAGCGGCGATGGCGTTCGTCGAAGCCCGAGGAAGAAGATGAAGCCGATGCCGGCGGTGCAGTGCCTACGGGCTCGAGCGCGTCAGCTTGGAGACGTCGGGCGTTGTAGTGAAGCTTCAGGATGCGTCGAGGGGGCGAGGGGATGGCAATGGCCGCAGCAATGGCAAGCGGCGGGGCTGCGTTCGGTGCGTGCGAGCGAGAGAGCCAGGGGAGGGGATGGGGACGAGAGAAAGTGAGAGAGAGTCGGGGGGGCAGCGTGGCGTCTCCAGGCAAGGAGCTGGACTCGCAGGGACACTGCCAGTGCGAAGCAGGAGGTGGAGGCCTCCCGGCGCAAGCATGCGTCTTCACCTCTGCCTACTGGCTGAGGAAGACAACGAGCGACGAGGTAGGTGGGCTGGGCTGGTCAACTTGGGCCGGCTACAGGTAATTGGGCCAGGTAGATTCCTTTCTCCTCTCTTTGTTTCTGTTTTTTTGTTCTGTTTGTTTTTATTTTATCTTTGCCACTGTTTTTTTTAAATTCAAAATAGTTTCAAAAACAGTGTCAATTATCCTCTAATAATTTCATGTTGCAAAATGGACTTTTCCAAATGCACATAAAATATATCAGAGGTATTTGAAGATATATCCTATATATATTTGGGTATATTTCCAAATTCAAATAGGATAGTGATTTAAATTATTGCCCAAAATATTCTACAAAAATGTTCCCTATTTTTGGTTTGGTCTCAAAGCCTTGCCAAAATTAACAAACATTTATGAAGGCATTTTGGAAACAATGAATGCAATTTAAAGGGTTCTTGCCCTTCTTTTAAGTTGATTTCTGAGGCTTTCACTTTCCTCATTTCAAGTTTCTTAAAATTAACAGGATGCATGATGCTCACTGATGCAACTATCTCCAAACAATTCTAGGGCTGTGACAACTCACCCCCACTAAACAAGAATCTCGTCCCGAGATTCAAGACGTGAGGTAAGAAGATAGAGGGGCACAAGACCAACACAATCTTCACGATCCAAGTTGCACCTCATAAGGTTGTTGATTCGTAGCATACGTTGATCTTGACATCCTTGCTTTTGAGATCTTCGTCCACGAGATGACGACGGAAAGAAACTCTACTAGGATTGATCTTCCCAAAGATCGAACTATACAATCTCAACTCGCGGAATGAGATGTTGAAACATCTCGAGTTGAGACACGAAACACATCGAGAGGGATGGAAGAAGAAACGACGGGGTTTGATTTGTGGGCAGCAATTCCACGCTTAGAAGGATGGTGGATGGTGTCAAGGTGGCGAGGAAATAATTGCCATGATCCCATAACGGGGCACCTTGGGAAAAGTGACTCAATGGATTGTTCCCTTAAGTGGCAAAAAGAATTACTTTTGATCCATAGATCATTGAAACTCTTCATACCAACTAAAGGCAATTTACAATTGATCGTTTGAAAGAGCTCGAAGAAATGGCAAACTCGGACTGGGATGGATGACGTGGACTACCTTGTTGAAGACAACGCAATGGATGATTTTTGCTTATCACCGGAGATGGATGGGACCCGTGGTAGGACCACTTTGAGGATGATCTTGGTTAGTAATTACTGAGAAGGGTAGTCTGTAGTAGGATGACACAATGGCGGTGCAAGCTGGGAACAAAATGCAAATGCTAGGAATGATTCTAGTAACTGGGGAGAAACCCAACAGTAGAGAGAGATTCCACTGTTTGAAAGGTTATGGCATAATCGAAGAAACTGAGAACGGATCCCAATTAATGAAGACGATAAATCCTAGTGCTTGTGCGTGCTCTCAAGAAATTGAGTATTTCCGTATTCATCAAGGTTTTACCAATATCCGTGTCAAGCATCCTGGCAACACAACTTACTACCATGATGACTAGTGATGGATGATGCGGATACAAAGGAAGGTAACACTTTCTCAGATTTCACCTTAGCGAGGCCAAGGAAACAAAATCTGGATGATCGACCGAGAGACATTTAGCACTCCACTTCTAATGTTCTCCTTGATGTGCTAGGATAACCAATTTATTAATACGGTTTGGTATCTAGGACATCGAGTAAAAAGTCGGACTTCGGGAGCACAAGAATCCGTAAGGATTAACTACGGAGGTAAATCCTACGAATTCCTCATGGGGAGGTGGCCAACTTTCTTCAATCGAGATACTACAATAATAGGTCTTCCGGCTGGATGTGTTGGCCACGACATCCACTTTACGGGTTATCGAGGGACCAATATTATAGTTCTTGGAAAATGCTCCAACCATCATATCTACCTGAGATTCAGATCTGGTTGGTGTCAGGATATTCCAGACTCATTGAATCTAGAAAGGAGAATGAAAGTTTGCAATACAAATCGACGAGATGATGTTGCGAGATTCTCGGGGAATGAACTGCGATAGAAAGCTCCAAAACATGAGCTGGTTCTGCTACAACATGTGAACATGTTGTCCCAGACAAGCGTGACCATGTGGTAGTCTTATAATAAAATACTACCAAGTTCAGGTTGGGGAACCGTCATCGAGGATAACGAAGTCCTGACATAAGTCATGATTCTTAAGAAGGAACTTCTTCTCCTTGAACAAATCAGTCAGTGGCTTGGTGTGCTAAGGAACACATATAGAATGGAGGCGGCCAACCTATCAAACCATAGAGTACTCCGCACATATGCGTGACTAACTTGGGAAGATTCCAGAGGAAACAAAAACAATCTTTCTCAAATTCACGGAGGCAACTTGCATCGATTGCACGTGAACTAGAGGAAGTCACTTCTTTCATCCAGACAGATACTTCATGAACAGAGCATGAAGAAAAATGCTTACACAAGTTTCCAATGCTAGCTGGATGTTCAACATGAATCATGGAGGAGACAAAATGCTGCTGATGGACACAACAACAACTCATCGGAATTTCCATATCACTGGACTTCCACCATCATGTGAACAATGTGTTAGTATTGGTCAGACCAAAAGATGTAATGGTGTATGCTCGAGGGATCAACCACGAGTAAGACAACATTTCGAACATCGTTGGTACTGATTTGATTTGACGATAGCCCACACTCAAATCAAAGGATTGATAAGACAATAGGTCCAACAACTGATCACAGTGACCAATCGATGAAGATATCATCTTTCTTCAGCACACACACACACAAAAAGATATCCCTTAAAATGAACTAAGTCAGACAAGCTTTTATCTTCCAACTCTCCAAGTTGTTCTCTAGCTCAACCAACTAGCTCAGGCATATCCAACACAGATTCATGGAGAAGAGGTGGTTTATAAGAAAACCAACTTGATCGCGAGCTCAACATAGCGGTCAGGGGACAACCCGGTGATACTTCTGAGAGGATATTCAGAAAATCACGAACCACCGATATGTTATTAAGCTCGGGAATAACCCTGCTTTTCAGGGCAAGACGATATGATCAAATAAGCGAGGGATTGGCACAATCCTAACTCATTGATTGAAGTGTGCACCAGGGAAAATGGACTAGGTAGCACGCTCAACCTTAGGGTGATGATTCAAAATCAACACGCTAAGAATGAGGTTAATCTCCATTTAACTACCAAGCAACTCCGGAGTATAGATTTCACGCATCACGGTTCACTTGTCGCTGATCCGGTTACAATAACACGGGGACTGAGGAATGAATAATGATGGCAGGAAGTATCACTGTATCAAGAGTTCATAGGATGGTGTGCAATTTCCATGACATTCTTGATATAAAGATGGTAATGCTCCAAGGTAGAATAGAATCAAAAGCTGGATTGGCATTTGATTTGCGGATTACATCTGCTTTGACCCAATCCCAGATATCGATGAGGTACTGGAGTTTGTTTCTCCTAGTCATTCTGGAATAGAATGGCTTGACAAACCATAAGAATAATAGGCATCGACAGCGAATGCACGCATACTCTTGACTATCAATTGATAGGCTAAGGTTGGAATACAACTAAAGGGGGACAACTCAAAGAACATATAATTTTCTGAGTTGTGGACGCATGGATTACTATGTCGAACAAATTCCAACATGTTTCTTCCGGATAACCCATGCAGAAAATAGAATTGGCAGAGTCACAATAGAATGGAGAACTCATCAAGAGCACTCTGGTTGCGATCTTTTGGTTCAAAGAACTTCCGCCATAAGCGGTTCATAGTATTTAGAAGAAGGAGATACCACAGACCCCGAGGACTAATGCAAAGGTTACTAATAACCTAAAGGAACGAGAAAACACTATCAACATGAAGTAAGTAGGGTGAATCTCGGGTTCAAAACCCAGAAATAGAAGGCCTACTAACTAAATGGCATCACGGCATGCTTTCGAGAATGATGGCCATAATCATCACACTGATAATACCAAACATGGCTAGTTTACTAGGTGACTCCCTAAAACACCTAGGGTCATAATAATAGCTCCAACATATATGGTTGAGGCAATAGAGTACCTCAACTCACCGATTAGTGTGGTTGAACTGGCCCAAAGGGACATCGGGAACGGAAAGAAGGGATTTGCAAATGCATCAGACTATTTGGAAACCTGGAATGACTCGGACAGCATAACGGCTGTAAATGCTCAAAATGATTTGAGACATCCTGCAAAATGGTGGCATAACCACTCAACATCACAATATCAAAGTTCTGAGGCCAGCTATGTCATATGGAAGCAGTAGGAACTGAACTGAGGCTTGAACTCAACAATCCTAGGCAACTACGGTTTAGTAACACGTCATCCTGAGAGATAGAAGAGAAGCCTAGTTCTTAACCCCGTAGAAAAGATAAGATGACTCAGATCAGGAGGTCATGAGGATAAGGAGTAAAAAGAGCCTTACGTTCCCATCCACAATCAATTCCCTTATATAACTAAAGCATTTCTAGACACGACTTCGACCAGCTTGGCTTGGTACTCCTACAGGCAGTCAGGCTCTGATACCAAAACTGTCAGGACCCCGATTCCAAGTCACATCGATCTAGCCGGTAACACCTCATATCACTTTTCGGCCTCACGCACGGTATTCCCATGGGTGTCGCCTTAACATGGTCCGGGACCGTTTGCGCCTTTTGGCTCACGTATATGATAGTGTCGCTAGCATCCATATGACAGAGAACCCGGGCCAACATGGCTAGTCGTGAACCCAAAGCGGCACTAACCTATGGGGACAGGCATACATGAATCACATCGAGCGTGTCGGTCAGCAGCGCGTGAATCCGGGCTATAGCACTGGGCTAACAGGACTCGGGGAACCCGGGCTGTAGCAGGCTAGGCAGGACTCCGGATGTCACTGCGTGATATTTCCCCGAAGGGACAGACACAGGAACGAAGTGGAACACATGCCGGCCAGTCAAGTGTCCTGAGCAGTAGTGCTGGGCTAACAGGACTCTGGTGAACCGGGCTGTAGCGGACTACTATGGCTCATGGAAGCACTAGACTACATTTCCCCATAAGAGGCTGCCAAGGATAAACAACTAGTTTGTCGGATCCCACACATACCAAGCATTTCAATCATACACACAATATGCTTGATATGTGTAAATACAACATGGCATCACAACATAACTCTAGAACTTAAGTATTTATTCATTAGGCTCTGAGGAGCGAGATATTACAAACATGGGTCTCATGACCCAACAATCATAGCATACAATGCAAAGCACATGCAGAAGCTTAACATGTCTGAGTACAGACATCTACAAATGGAAAAAGGCTAAGAAGCCTGACTATCTACCAGATCCTGCCGAGGGCACAAGATCGTAGCTGAGGTATCAAGCTAAACGCCGAAGTCCACGCGAAACTACTAGCGAGACTGAAATCTCTCTGCAAAACATAAATTTAGCAAACGTGAGTACAATTGTACTCAGCAAGACTTACATCAGAACTAACTACATATGCATCGGTATCAACAAAGGGGGGTGGTGGTGGAGTTTGACTGCAGCAAGCCAGCTTTGACTCAGTGGCTAACCTGAACTACGACTGCAAGAAACTCTTTTGAGGTGGCGCACACATATTCACTATGGAGCCACTCCCGTCTCCCTTCGAGAAGGCCATCCATAGCACTCACACTTATCTTGCGAGTTTTATTGTATCCAATTTCACTTGTCTATGAACTGTTATATACACCACTATGGATCCGCTCCCATCTCCCTACGAGAAGGCCATCCATAGTACTCACACTTATCTTGCGAGTTTTATAGTATCCACTTTCACTTTTCTATGAACTATTATAGGCAACCCAGAAGTCCTTTACCGTGGACACGACTATTCGAATAGATGATGTTAACCCTACAGGGGTGTACTTCTTCACACACGCTCTCACCACTTACCGCCGTTTACACGACATGTACTCGGCAACCTTCAAGGGGAAGCCCAACGAGGGTGTCGGCCACGGCCTACCTAAACACTCAAGTCTCTAGTCCAGGTTTATCGCCTATCCAGGTTCCATCCGCAAGGAGTCCGGCCAAGGTTTCCACATACGGCCCCGAACGATGTGAACTGGGTTCCCGAGACACCAAACGGGCGCCCGGTACACCGTGCCATGGTGTATCTACCACATCATCGCCCACCCCTAGGGTCAGCGCTATGCACGGCTGCCAACACATATCCTATAAACACCAGAAACTAGTTGCAACTCCTGGACGGAGGACAGGGGTGATCAAGAAGCTGAGAGGGTCCATTGGTTCCGGGCCCAATGCGTGGTAGTAACTGTTTCATGGATCACAAACACAGAACTCAGTTCCTAAGGACGGCTTCAATGAGACAACCCACCATGTACTCCTACATGGCCTCTCACCGCTACCTTTACCAAATCGTGTTCACAAACTTAGCTCTCAACAGTAGGACATGTTTACACACCTCCGATCCATCCCCGATGAATCAGACCTGACTCAACTCTAAGCAGTAGAAGGCATGACAAACAAGCATGAATGAGTAGGCACATCAGGGCTCAAACAACTCCTACTCATGCTAGTGGGTTTCATCTATTTACTGTGGCAATGACAGGTCATGCAGAGGATAAGGGGTTCAACTACCACAACAAGTAGCAGATGAATCGGTGTTGTCCTAATCAGGTAAAAGAGAGCAGGAGCGAGAGAGTGGGCTTGTATCGGAATGAACAAGGGGGTAGTGCTTGCCTGCCACTTCTGAAGATAACATTGAGTCTTCATCAGTGTCAACGATCACAGCGTCGGAGCAGCGTCTACCGAGAGGGGACAATTATCGGCAAACAAGGAAGAACACAATCAATGCGATGCAACAATATGATGCATGATCATGACATGGCAATATGCTGTTGATTGAGCTAATGCAACTAGCAACAAGTTAAATGGAGTTGGTTTGAACACTAGGTTCAAATTCAAATTCAAATATGAATTCAAATAGTGCATTGTCATGTTTTGGACTAAATAGTGATGTTAAGTTGTTCAAAGATGCATGAAAATGCCATATTCAGATTCCTTGGATTTTTCTGATCATTTTTCATATATAATTTATTTGATTTGGAGCTACGGTTGATTTACTATGAATTTTAGAAGTTTTGCAAATTTTCTAGAATTTTCTGAATTATTATAAATCCAAAAAACCATTACTGCGCCAACATGACAACAACATTGCTTCAGCAGGTCAACTGGGTTGACCCATGTCAAACCTGACGCATGGGACCCAATAGTCAGTGTCTTAGGGCTGGTTAGGGTCACAGACATGTGGGCCTGGTCAACGGCCACGTCAGCCGGGTCAAAGATGACGCATGGGGCCACTGGATTAATCTAAAATAAAAAGGGAATAAACCCAGGGTTAACTTGGGCACGGGGCCCATATGTCAGTGAGAGAGGGGGTTAATTAGCGGGGTAATTAGTCCCTAACAACGGTGCCACGTCAGCACGCCGGAATTGAACGTCGGCGAGCACGCGAACGCGTCGGCGATGCTCGGGAACGCGCTACGGGCGGCGGTTGGACGTGCTACGGGCACCACAAGGAAGCCCTCGCTCGGCCGCATCCAGGGGTGCTCGCAGCTGGGCGCAGGGAGGCCGGGGTCGACGGCGGCGACCACTTGGGCGGCGGCCGGAGTTCGGGTGGTGGCGGGTTTGGCGCTACGGCTTGCGTTCGAGAAAAGCAGCTGGCTAGAGAGGCACTAGGCATTGCTACGAGCGCAACGGCACACGCACAGGACCAATTGGTCACCGGAGCCACGTCGGCGACGAGGCCAGGTGGCAGCGCGATTCGGTCGGCAAGGGGGCGATGGCTACGGGGCATAATCGAGCTCGGGGAGAGGGGGGTTAGACGCAGGAGCTCACAACGCTTTGGACGGAAGGCTCGAGGGGCTCGGGGAAGGCCTGCAGACGGCGGAGCGGCGATGGCGTTCCTCGGAGCCCGAGGAAGAATATGAAGCCGATGCCGGCGGTGCAGCGCCTACAAGCTCGAGCGCGTCAGCTTGGGGACGTTGGGCGTTGTAGTGAAGCTTCTAGCTGCGTCGAGGGGGCGAGGGGATGGCAGTGGGCGCAGCAACGGCGAGCGGCGGGGCTGCGTTCGGTGCGTGCAAGCGAGAGAGCCAGGGGAGGGGATGGGGATGAGAGAAAGTGAGAGAGAGTCGGGGGGGCAGCGTGGCGTCTCCAGGCAAGGAGCTGGACTCGCAGGGACACTGCCAGTGCGAAGCAGGAGGTGGAGGCCTCCCGGCGCAAGCATGCGTCTTCACCTCTGCCTACTGGCTGAGGAAGAGGACGAGCGACGAGGTAGGTGGGCTGGGCTGGTCAAGTTGGGCCGGCTACAGGTAAGTGGGCCAGGTAGATTCCTTTCTCCTATCTCTGTTTCTTTTTTTGTTTTGTTTGTTTTTATTTTATCTTTGCCATAGTTTTTTTAAAATTCAAAATAGTTTCAAAAACAGTGTCAATTATCCTCTAATAATATTAGAGGTATTTGAAGATATATCCTATATATTTGGGTATATTTCCAAATTCAAATAGGATAGTGATTTAAATTCAGTGCCCAAAATATTCTACAAAAATGTTCCCTATTTTTGGTTTGGTCTCAAAGCCTTGCCAAAATTAACAAACATTTATGAAGGCATTTTGGAAACAATGAATGCAATTTAAAGGGTTCTTGCCCTTCTTTTAAATTGATTTCTGAGGCTTTCACTTTCCTCATTTCAAGTTTCTTGAAATTAACAGGATGCATGATGCTCACTGATGCAACTATCTCCAAACAATTCTAGGGCTGTGACATTGAGCCACGAGGACTCAGCAATCCCATTACCATGGGTATCAAGACTAGCAAAGCTTAATGTGTATGGAAAGGATAAGTGGTGAGGTTGCAGTAGCACTAAGCATTATGTGGGGGCTAACTTCCAAGTACAAGAGTAAGATGAGAAACTACGCAAACGGTCGCAAACTAGTAATGATCAAGTAGTGATCCTGAACTACTTACGTTCAGACATAACCAAACCGTGTTCTCTTCCCGAATGCAACCAAAAAGAGATAGCCATGGTTACGCACGTGGTTGGTGTATTTTAGTTGAGTTTAGTTCAAATCCACTACAACCGGATATTAACAAATTCCCATCTGCCACATAACCTCGGGCATGGCTCTCGAAATTTTAAACCCTCAAGGGTGTCCCAACTTAGCCCATGACAAGCTCACAATCCGCGGAGACAATCCTCCATCGCGGGACCCTCCGATCAGACTTGGAATCCCGGTGCACAAGATATTTCAACAATGGTAAAACAAGTATAGCAAGACCTCCTGATGTGCCGACACCCTGATAGGAGCCGCATGTATCTCGTCTAAGGCCATGATCGGATTGGTCAGCCTATAGGTATATACCAAATACCTCAAATTTCCTCGAGGCGGCCCCGCAGTCTGCCTGGTTTGGACCAACACTCATGAGGAGCAATGGCCCGGGGGTTGATTAAGAGGCCTCGGGTGCTAGACGGTCCCTATGCAAGTTTTTAGTTGTTATTAGGCAAATGGTAAAACCAATGTTGGGCCTTGCCGGAGGAGTTTTATTCAAAGTGAACTACCAAGAGGGGCCCATAAACCCTCACCGTGTTAGGGAAGCAAAATCAAGGAACATAACACCGATATGATGGGAACTAGGGCGGCAAGAGTTGAACAAAACACCAAGCAAAAGGCTAAGCCTTCCTCCTTTTACCAAGTATATAGATGCATTAATTAAATAAGATATATTGTGATATCCCATCATATCCAACAATCCATGTCCCAACATGGAACAACCTGCAACAAGCAACACTATAAGAGGGGCTGAGCAAAGCGGTAACATAGCCAAACAACGGTTTTGCTGGGATGGTGGAAAAGGTTAGAGGCTATCATGGCAATTTGGGAGGCTTGATAAACAAGTGGTAGGTAGCGCGACATAGCGATAGCCTCGAGACAACTAGCATAGCAAAGATAGTAGTGAGATCCAAGGTGACGGTCATCGTGCCTGAATCCCGCTAGGAGGAAGATCGAGTCCGTGAAGACGAAGATGAACCAACATAGTCGAATGGATCCTCACAATCGCAATGTAACCGGAACTTTCCAGGACAAGCGCAACCAGAAAGAAGCAAACATCATGGTAAACACACAAGCATAAACATGGCATGATGCACAAACAAGTCTGATACATGTCCGGTTTAAATAGCATGGCATGGCATGGCAAAATGCAACAAACAATACTACAAATTAAGTTGAGCACAATATGCAACGAGTTGCATATTAACGAAACACCACATCAATTATATAGTTCACTCTCGGTTATGTACCCAACAACATTAAATGTTGGTTAACATGGCAAGAGGTGAGGCATAAGTAAACTACACATTTTAGGCAATTTAAATGAGGCCCGAAACAACAAACAACAATTCCAGAAAATCCCCATATGCATATTTTGAATTTGGTACTGTTCTGACCTAAAACATATTTTAATGTTGTTAAACACGCAAAGTAATGCCACCATGTTAAACTATGCATTTTTCTACCCCATTTACATATAAATTTATTTCATTCGGAGCTACGGTTATTTAGTTATGAAATAAATCATTTTAGCATGAAATTTCAGCAAATTTACTCAAACAACATTTTAAACATAGATGAAAGTGGCATATTATGAAACTAGATGAAATTCTAAGCATTTTACATGTTTAAATCATTTTGATCCGATGCACGGTTGAAGAGTTATTAAATGCATGAACTAAATGGGTTTTTTCTGCAAATCTGCACACTCTGGATAAATAGCTGAATTCGCGAGAGCAGAAAAAAAACATAGCAGGACACATCTAAAACTGGGCTATACAGGAACATGGGCATAGCATAACAGGAGTCGCATGGGGAGAGGAATAAGCGGGCGCTCACGAAGGGCATCGGCCCAAGTCGGTGTAGGAGGTAGCAGGCTGGGCCTTGGCCAGTGAGGTAGAGAGGCGATGATGATGCTCGCGTGGTCAACGGCGCGAGCGGCTACATCTAGGCGAGCGAAGCAGAGGGCGCAGCGCGGCGGGACTGCAGTGGCGGAGGCAGCGGCTCAACGCAAGCAGTGCACTGCGGCTCCGAGAACATGGCGGGGAAGCCGCATTGTAGGGGAAGCGGAGACCCACCGGATCCTGGCGGAGCATGCTGGCAGTGATGTCGGACCGTGGAGAAGCACGAAGTGGCCAAGGTTCACACGGCGCGGAGACGGGGCCGCCCCTCGTGAGAAGCGGGGTGCAGGCGCGGCGGCGCTGCCAGAAGAGAAGCAGGCAATAGGGAAGTGTTCAAAACGACGGCAGCGACGACACATGCGCGGCAGGACGCGGGCGTCCTCCTCCTCTGCTCAAAGCAGAGGCCGGACCTGGTGTTGGCGGCGCATAGGAAGAAGACGACAGCGAGGAGCAGCGGGGATGGGGCTATGGGTACGGGATCCGAAGGGGAACGCCAGCGAATGGACGGAGGCCCTCGGACCCTGTCGGACCTAGCGGCGGCCGGTGATGTTCTCTATTACATAGGAGACAGAGGGAGTCCGATTAGAGAGATCGATAGGAAGGAGGGGACGGAGGAGAAGGTGCGGCAACCTGCTGGTGGTGGGGAGCTTTGACGACGACGGACTGCAGAAGGCGAGCCTTGGAGTGCTGGTGCTCGAGGCGAGGGCATCTCCTCGAGGAGGAGGAAGAAGCAGGGAACAACGGCAAGGGCCTTGGACGGTGGCTTGACTCCTGATGGGGCCGAAGAAATAGGGAGTTGAGAGAGGAATGTCAAAACGAAGAGAAAGGAGAGGGACGGCAGGTAAGATACCATGGGTGGCAACTCCGGCGAGGTTGTTGCTGCTACTACTAGGATGGCAGGGGCACAAGGCCATGGCGATCTAGTTCGTGGAGGCAGGGGAGCTTGGAGCCTCGGGCAAGAGCTCCTGGATCGAGGGATCAACACAGGTTTGATCGATGGATGGATTGGGTGGTTCGGTGGGAATCGAGGAGGGAGAGGGGAGGCGCTAGATCAAGCGGGGTGGCGAGAGCTGGTTGGGGAGGGACGAATCTGGGAGGATCCCGAGGAAAAAGGTGCGAGGGTGTGGGTGGCAGAGCGCCGGGACTGATGGGACATCTCCCTAAATTCTAGGGTTAGGCTCATTTATATAGTGAGTGAGATTGGGGTAGGGGCTGTATCATCCTTACGATCGTAATCAGACGGCTCGGGAAATTTAGGCTAGGAGAGTCCAACAAAAAAATTGGAGATATTTTAGAGATGTTTGGGGATGATCCGGACCCATCGGTCATGACCGTGCGGGTCGGGTTCGGGAGAGGTTTTCGAACATTGCGTGAGGGGATCTAAGATAGGGCGACAAAGACAAGGTGCCTAACAAAAGGCCATGGAGAAGAAGAGAGAAGAGAGCCGTCCGGTTGATATGAGAGGAGGTCAACAAAGACAAGGAAGAAGCGGCAACTATGAGCGGATGCAAGTTTTGAAAACATGATGGCAACAGAGTGCCCATGCAATGCGAATGATGACATGATGAATGCAACAAACAAATAATTAACACAGCTGAGATGCAAAACATGAAAGGCATCTGGAGCATCGGTCTAGGGCCGTTACAGAGCGGCCGAGGAAGAACTAGTATAGTGGGAGAACAACCTCCGAAGGAGGCGTGTTCTTGAGCTGGTGCGGGAGAGGAAACCCAACAAACAAACATTTGTTGTTGACTATTGCCACACATTTCATCAAAATATCTGTCCATTCCTTGTGAAAGGCATGAGAATTTACTAAATGGCACCAGCATGCTTTTCCAGGCCATTCTTGTGCACCCTTTCACACACCAATTGTTTGAACTTGAATTATGTGCATTAATGCCTAGGAAATGCACATAATCCCCTAAATATGGCAAGTGAACCTGGAAAAGTGCCTAATTTAAACATGGTGATTTGTAGGTTGTATGTTCATCGTAGAAAAAAACTTATGGACAAAGGACAAAGGTAATTTGGATCCCCCTTCAATCTTGGTGATTCCCCCCTCGAAACCATGAAACTTCCTTGGTGATGGTTCAATTTATGAAAGGCGTGCATGACGATATTTTTACTAGGGCACGGTAAGGCCATACCATGGCACCATACCAGGCGTCATGTTTTCCAAGCATGTATTTCATTTTTGTATAGTTGTTAACCCACTAAATGAAGTGTTTATGGTTGACTATTGCCACACATTTCCTTGAAATATCTTCCCATTCCTTGTAAAAGGCATGAGAATGTACTAAATAGCACGACCATGGTTTTCCAGACTATTCTTGTGCACCTTTTCATGCACCGATTGTTCGAAGTTGAATTATGTGCATAATTAATCCCTAGAAAATGCACATAATCCCCTAAATAAGGTAAATGAGTTTCGAAAAATGTCAAATTTAAACATGTTGCATTTGAGGCGGTATGTTGACCATTCGAAAAAAACTGAATGACAAACTAGGACGGAAATTTGGATTCCCCTTCAATCTTGGTGATTTCCCTCTCAAGAGCATTGAACTTCCTCGGTGATGGTTCGATTTATGAAGGGTGTGCATGACGACATAAATCAAACCTTCTCAGCTTTTAACCAGGGCACGGTGAGGCCATACCATGGCACCATGCAAGGCGTCAAGTTTTTCAAGCACATATTTAATTGTTCGATAGTTGATAACCCAGTAAATGACGTGTTTGTGGTTGACTATTGGCACACATTGCATTGAAATCTCTGCCCATTCCTTATAAAAGGTTGGAGAAATTATTAAATACCATGAGTATGGTTTTTCCAGACCGTTCTTGTGCACCTTTTCAACCACCAATTGTTTGAATTTGAATTATGTGCATTAATGCCTACAAAATGCAAATTATCCCCTAAATATCGTAAATGAACCCGGAAAAGTGTTAAATTTGAACACGGTGATTATTAGGGTTTATGTTCATTGTAGAAAAAAACTCATGGATGACGGACAAAGGAAATTTGGTTTCCCATTCAACCTCAGTGATTTACTATCGCACACGATTCATTTTCGTCGCCTCTGTGAACCATGTGTGTTCACTCCCACATGCAAAAGGAAAAAAGAAAACCCTCGCCCACTTCATCCCCACTAACTCGCCGTAGACTCCTCTGCCACTCTGCACCCTAAGCTCGACGGCTGTTGGCGGCGGGTGTAGGTTGCACTCCAAATGGCACGGGATTTCGCCCCTACCGCTTGCCACCGCCTATCTGCAACGACCTTCTAGACTCAGGTCGACTAGGGTTTTCTACGGGATTGGGCCAGGGATTTTTCTCATGGAGAAGGTAATCAACTTAGCGAAATATTCACTCCTATCTTATCGTAGTCCGTCCATCGCTGTTATTGAGAAGGGTCGTGGAATCATTTTTGTTCTAGCTGATTCGTGTTTGTTCATTCATGTGTACAAAGTGCAAACACAAATCGGGCAACTGTGGTCGTGGCCAGTCAGAAATGAAGTTCTATCTCACCATTCTGGATGACTTCAGGGAGCACTCGGCATGTTCAATGTCAACCTACCACGGTTGGCATGGCCTAAATTTGTGAACATATACCCTCTATTGCTACATTATCTATATATTTGCATCAAATCTTTGTTACGTTATCTATTTTTAATTCTATATTTTCGTACTTTGCTTTCTTCTATATATTGATCTATTCTATCAGTTACTCCCATATTTGCATCTTGCTCTGTTATTTCAATATATCTAATTTACGATCTTAATTTCATTTCAAGCAATACGTCCCTTGCTTTGCAAGAACAGGAGTAGATGGAAATCTTGGGCTTTAATTTGTTGATGACTCCCAGGATGTCATATTGACAACGCAACGTGGATTTACAATGACGATTAGTGTAAAACTTGATAAAGATGGTCACTCCTATTTTAATGCGGACCTTTGGAGAAAAATGTCTAAGTGTTCTGAACTGAAAGCTGGCAATAAAGTTCTAGTGCATGCACCATAGCCTAGTCTAATTAACATGGATGTTTACTTCCGCAACGTCATCAGCCGATCAAAGTATGATCGAGGTTAGTGTCCTTTCAACTTTCTCCATGCTGTCATATTACTTAGCAAAATCGGGGTATTTGTTCTGAGTAACTGATCACTATTTAAACAACAAATTGTGATATCATGTTCTGACTCCGTTCCTAGGCAGTAACAAATTCTATTTAACAATTTATGTGCACTCTATATTCTTCTGCCACGTTCTGAATAAATAATACCTTTCCACCTTTTAAGCAAGATATGTTGGATGCATAGTAAACGATCTGTATGTTACTAAGCATACCAAATTGCACTGTTGCACTGGAAGGACTTGATAATATGACAGAGATAGGGCAGCGTAGGAACGCTGGATTTTGGAAGAGATTAATTAGACCTATGGTGCACACACTGAACAAGACCAATCGTGTGCACAAAACGCAGGTAAAAAGTATTATTTTAATGTTGATGCTCATAAACTATATATATCTTCAACAATATGTTACAATTGGTTTTTATTCTACATGTCAATAGAAATTGCCCCCTGTAGCAGTTCCTGGATCGATTTCCCGGCGTGGTCGAATCACACTTGTGCCTGCTAATAACGCAAAAGTGATTGCAAGGTACTGCATTTCCCGCAGAAATGGAACCATTCAAATTAGCAAGTTCTCGCTTCTCATGGCAATGCATCCATATTGGAAAATTGGAGACACTGTTCTACACATGCTCTGCCAAAGCACAGGAGGGCTCTTCCTTTTCATTGATGAGATGCCGAGTCGCCCTGATCAAGCTGCTTCCAGTGCATAGTTCTGGTTGTTGGCCCTCAGCCTCTTAAAATGTGCTAGTTGTTACTATATATGTTAAGTATGTAGATATGGACCATATGGTTGTTAAAACCATCTTACGAAGATCCTCCTTTTCTCGAATAGTGTAACCACTATATATATGTTACTCAAATGTTGTTACCGAAGTTCATAAATTTTCATGGAAAGTATTAGTATCCTACACACTTCATTGTGTTTAAGCGTGTGCCCGATGTCCAGAAGTAATTTGCATATTAACTGTCCATATTTCAAATTCACACACATGTTAACATAAGGAAACATATGTGTAACATACTAATCAACGCACATGAGTACTCGCAGACGCATCGTGTGCGATACTCCTAGCCACCGCAAGCAACTTGTTTGTATTTTTTAAAGTTTGTTGTACACACAGAATCAGACACGAAGTAACTGTATTGACCATCTGTGTTGTAATTTCTCATCGCAAATAGTTCATCCGAGTCAGCTGCTTGCCACGTATCACATACATCTAGTTTACACGACTCATTTGTGTTCTTTTGGCTCACGCAAATAGTTCATCCATGTGAACCTTATGCCGCATATCACACACATCTTGTCAAGTTGATCCGTTTTTGTTTTGTTCCCTAATCGAAAATTGTTCGTCCGAGTGAATCGTATGCCGTATATCACACACACATTGATATGGCTGCCCATTTCTATTGTTCTACCTCGTCGCAAACAGTTCGAATGGGTTAACCGTGTGTCTTGCATCACACACACATTGATATGGCTGCCCGTTTCTGTTGTTCTGCCTCACCACAAACAGTTTGAATGGATTAACCGTGTGCCCTGCATCGCACACGCAACAAAAATTTGAACCGTGTTTGATGGCTCCGCCATCACAAATGTTTTGCACCCTTTTTGATAGTTTTTACACCACTGTTTGCGATTATTGCATCGCACACATTTTTGGCAAAGGGTCTCTGATCGTAGTGTCGCGTTAGCAGTATCCTGTAGTAGTGAATGTATAATAATCGACAAATGTTATTTTTTTTCAATTTTTAACACTAAACTCATTTGGTATCATCTTCGCTACAGAAAAAGTTTGACATGCATCTTTGGGCCACATGCACGTGGTGGTTCTAGGACACTCACTCGCGTGTGACTCTCTCTATGGCCCCGTGAGGTCATCGTCTAACACTATGACCTGCGATGAGAGAGGTTAATTTGACTAACAAGGATGGTCATTTTTTGGTTTTTGCTAAATATAGTAGGAGTATATATAGTACGCGTCAAAGAGGGTGGCCAGTGGCAACATATACTACGCGTCATATAGGACAGTCAATAGCATGTGATGCTTCAATCCGTTGGCCCGCAAGGTTGTCCTCCATCACTTTGACCCAACAAGGAGATTTCTTTTTGGGTTGTGTTGCGGTAGGAGTATATAGTACGCGTCGAAAAGGGGAGGAGGGGGCTAGGGCAGCACATACTACACACACACATCATGAACGATCTCGCTCTGTGTGGGGACTTTTCCGTTTTCGAGGCACGTGCCAAAAGAAGTTGTGCATATTGGGTATTAAAATAGCACCAACACCTTGGGCCATGTGCAGATGATGGTTGTCACTCATTCTCGTGTGACGCTTCCCTCCATGGACCCGTGAGGTTGTTGTCCATCTAATATTTGACACAATGAGAAAGGTAATTTGACGAACAAGGAGGATTATTTTCGGGTTGTGTTACGGTACGTAGGAGTATATATTACGCGTCGAAGAGGGGAGGGGGCAGCATATACTGCGTGTCATGAACCTCGGTTCATGTTGGGGACTTAATGTTTTCTAAGGAAGGTGCCACATCAATGTTCTACATATATATTAGGTATTCAAACATCACAACCACACATCTCCATACATGTGTTTGGCCCTCATGCAAGCGATGGCAGTTGTCCTCCAGCACTCACTCACAGGGTTGTCAGCGAGATGCTTCGTCCACCTGTGTGTGCCCGCTTCGTAAATCACTTTGACCAACAGCGATAGAAGTTAATTTGACTTATAATTAGGAGGGGATTAAATTTTGGTTTGTCTTATACAGTATGTTACATGCATGTCATGATGTGAAAGATAACATTTATACTTTGACCTCATGTGTATGCATGGATCCCTCCCACTGGGTCGAACTGGGGGGGGGGGGGCGGGCACGTGACGCGTCATGAACCGGATTTGTGTAGGAATTGTGCGATTTTCGACGCATGCATGCGCCACATCAGAATGTTGTGCTTTTGGTATTCACACATATATGCATGCATCATGTTAGTCTCCGTCGTATCTATAATTTTTGATTGTTCCATGCCAATATTATACAATTTTCATATACTTTTGGCAACTTTTTATACTTTTTTTGGGACTAACATATTGATCCAGTGCCCAGTGCCACTTCCTGTTTGTTGCATGTTTTATGTTCCGCAGAGACCCCATACCAAACGGAGTCCAAAAGGAATAAAAATGAACGGAGAATATTTTTGGAATACTTGTGAAATATGGGAAGAAGAATCAATGTGAGAAGGGGCCCAAGGGGGCCACGAGGCAGGGGCACGCTCCTGACCCTCGTGGCCCCCCCGTAAGGCGGTGGGTGCTCTTCTTTGGCCGCAAGAAAGCTAATTTTCAGAGAAAAATCTAGGCGAAGTTTTCAATCCAATTGGAGTTACGGCTCTCCGGATATATAAGAAACGATGAAAGGGCAGAATCCCAGGACGCAGAAACAGAGAGAGATAGAGAGACAGATCCAATCTCGGAGGGGCTCTCGCCCCTCCCATGCCATGGAGACCAAGGACCAAAGGGGAAACCCTTCTCCCACCTATGGAGAAGGTCAAAGAAGAAGAAGGAGGGGGGGGGCATGCCCCGCTTGCTTCCGATGGCGCCGGAAGGCCACCGGGGCCATCATCACCGCGATCTTCACCAACACCTACGCCATCTTCACCAACATCTCCATCACCTTCCCCCGCTGTACCCTCTACTTGAACATGGTGCTTTATGCTTCATATTATTATCCAATGATGTGTTGCCATCCTATGATGTATGAGTAGATTTTCGTTGTCCTATCAGTAATTGGTGAATTGCTATGATTGGTTTAATTTGCTTGTGGTTATGTCGTTGTCCTTTGGTGCCCATCATATGAGCGCGTGTGTGGATCACACCATAGGGTTAGTTGTATGTTGATAGGACTATGTATTGGAGGGCAAGAGTGACAGAAGCTTCAACCTAGCATAGAAATTCATGCATACGGGATTGTAGGGGGACCAATATACTTGAATGCTATGGTTGGGTTTTACCTTAATGAACACTAGTAGTTGCGGATGCTTGCTAATAGTTCCAATCATAAGTGCCTAGAATTCCATGTCAGGGATGGCATGCTAGCAGTGGCCTCTCCCACATAAAACTTGCTATCGGTCTAGTAAAGTAGCCAATTGCTTAGGGATAATTTCACAACTCCTACCACAACTTTTCCACACTCGCTATACTAACTTTATTGTGTCTTTATCTAAACAGCCCCTAGTTTTTATTTACGTGCTCTTTATATTCTTGCAAACCTATCCAACAACACCTACAAAGTACTTCTTGTTTTATACTTGTTCTAGGTAAAGCGAACGTCAAGCGTGCGTAGAGTTGTATCAGTGGTCGATAGAACTTGAGGGGGTATTTGTTCTACCTTTAGCTCCTCGTAGGGTTCGACACTCTTACTTATCGAAAGAGGCTGTAGTTGATCCCTATACTTGTGGGTTATCACATCACGCATGTCAATACATATGTTTGGGGCACATGAATGCAATGGTTGTCTTTGGATACTCTCCCTTACTAGGTTATCATCAACGACCTATATATTCATGGGCCCACATGGACGTCCATCACTTCGGTCAACAATGCAAGAGAGGTTACTAGCGTGGATACCATATAGTCATACGTCGATCATGGGGAGATTCGAGACAAAAGTTTGATGGCTTGCATACACATGAATCCATACACGCGTCGTAAACCCTCGCTCGTTTTGGGACTTTCTAGTTCCAAAAGCACGGTGCCACATCAAAGTTATGGATTGGGTATATTCAAACACCACATCACACTTCATACATATGTTTGGGCCACATGCACGTAGTGGTTGTCTTCAGGCACTCCCTCGCGTGGTTATCGGCGACAAGCTAGCCTATTTGGGGGGACGCATGTGGACGTCCATGCATGACTTTTAGCCGACAACGAGAGAGGTTATATGACCAAGGTGGTGATTTTTCTTGGTCAGTGTTCAAATATTCCTTGGTGAGATACCCCCTCCCACTGACTCAAAGTGTGTGGGGGGAGGGGCACAGTACTACTTCGCACTAGATGAACCTCGGTGCGGTCGGGGATGTCCGGTTAATTTGCGATGCACATGTGCCACATCAAATTTGAGATTTGCTATTTAAATATCACACCAAATCATTTTCACACACACACACATGGGGCCACCCGCAAGTGTGGTTTGTATGTGGTCTCACCCATCTCACGCCAGAAGCACATCTCTATGGGCCTGCACACGGTCCACATTTGATCGGAAGCAAAAAGGAGGGAGGTTAACCATGTGGTACTCCTTTCAGTTTTGTGTTACGATAGGGTGAGATGTCAGACCTCGCTATTTGGTGGCATGTGTTCATAGCTAGGATTCCCCTCCCGCCAACACGAAGTGTCTGTGTCTATGTGTGCGTGGGGGGCGGGGCGGGAGGCTAGCAATAATAACATGCGCTTTGTGGGACAGGTACCACATCAAACTTGTGCATTGTGTATTTGGACATGAAACTACCCTTTTCATACATATATTTGGTCCACATGCAAGTATGTTTGTGTTCTGACCCTTTCCGGTGTTTTTCTCCAAATTTATAAACAACAGACAAGTCAGACGCAAAAACCGTCTGCGATCGGGTATGTAATAGAGACAACTCCCTAGGACTACGTGTGTGCCGCGCCCCTGCCCGTGTCACCCACATCATCATAGTAGATTAGGCTCCATGAGGATTCCCTCCCGCTCTGCATCAATCAGTTGATCAAAATTTTCAGTAGCCCCGGCATTTTACTCCCGCCTGCATCCCTCGCAATCTCAAAAATATCATCTCGGTTGGAATGTTTTTCTATTTGATAGCACATGATTATTATGTGTTAAACATGTGTGATGGTCATTACTCCTGCCTTGCTCTGCTTCAATCCCTTGATCCAAATTTTCGGTAGCCCCGCCATTTTACTCCAGCCTAGTAAATTTTCAGTACCTGCAGTATTTCCTCAAACACCACCTTGGACCTCCTCCACACACACACCCCAAATCCTTCGCTCAACCCAAATCCCCCGCTCACACACATACAAACCACCCCTCCCTAGATCCTAACCTAGCTAGGTCGCTGCCGCCGCCTCCATCGTCAACCACTGTCGGTCTGCCCGTGTTGGTTACCCACCAATGTACATACCCTCACCGCCCTGAGTTTTATAGATGACTCCCACGAAACGCCCCCTTTCCCACATATCCCCACCCCTCCCCCACTCAAGAGCGTCACAGACTAAGCCCGGCTACGCTTCCCGGGGAGCTCGAGGAGTGAATGGCCCAAAAAAGCTTTACCGCGGCCTCTTCGCCCAACGTCAGCGACGAGGTTTCCGAGGAAGCTAGCGATGATGACTAGACGTAGCCTATCAATCAGCGGGCAAGAGTATTCTCGCATGTCGCGGGCGCTGGCTACCACATCATGGTCATCGACAAAGATGGCTTGTTGCGGGCTATGTCACAGGTTAATTTTCCCACCCCAACCCCTTGGGTTCGACAGCCATCGATCGCATCGATGGCCCTACCGCTGATCTCCGGCAGCTCATTATGAACAATTTGCCATGCTTCATCGCCATGGAGCCCCTTTTGTCATTTCTGAAGGACACGTTCTTTGATGCTGGCTTGGGATCCTCAGCTGCCAAGTCAGACCTCATTAATGGCGACCACGAGGAGGAGCCAATCTGTGACAAGTGAGGAAACCCATGATTTGTTTTGCCGTGACTCTTCACTGGGGGAATCCAATTATTTGTTTTCTCAAACCCCTATTGTAGTGAGAACCTGTTCAGTATTTATTTTGGTTGTTTGCATTACACCTTGTTTATTTCTACAGTTTTTGGTTGTCCAGTTTTGATTGCCATCTTTGGTTATTCGTAGTATGCCATGTTTATTTCAGCTATTCACAATGTGATGTTCTAAATGTGCTAGTATGAACTGTGTAGTTCAATTTCATCAATAAATTTTTTAGCAATAACTCTATGACCCTGTTAAGCATGTTGTACTCCCTCCGGTCCTTTTTAGTTCGCATATAAGATTTGTCCAACTATATACAAAAAATACCAACATTCACAATATGAAATCAATATCAGTAGATGTGTCATGACTTAAATTTTCATATTGTATAACTTTAGCATGGTAGATGTTGATATTTTTTCATATAAATAAGGTCAAATGTTATGAAGTCTGACTTCAGACATCTCTTATATGCAGAGTAAAAAGGACCGGAAGGAGTATTTAACACGCCTTTCCATTTGATTTAACAATAACTAGTGTACTTAGACCTGCACAATACAAGTTTGAATGATTATGTTTTCTTGTTTCAAATATTAGGCCTGTTGGAGTTAATAACACACCTTTACACTTCTTGTTTTAAAATATTAGGTTTTTAACAATTTGGTCTTGCACATGTAGGTCCTGTTGTCAAGGTTTTGACCCACTATTTGACCCATTTTGCATATGGGGAAATGAGTTGTCGATGAATATTAGTCAAGTCAAGAAACTTAGAAAGATTGTTAGGATAAAGAAATTAGTGACAAAAAATAACAAGATCTTTGTCTGCAAAATGAAGAAGACATCAGTTCACTACAGGATGTACTAATTGTTATACCTTGTCTTTTTTATTCCTTTGTGCCATTTCAAATCTAGAGAAGATATTTATGCATATCCTTGTTTTCAGGCCTTTCCAAAGAAGTTCACTGATGATTATCTCTCAAACCACATGTATGGTCAGGAGGCGAGGAAGGTATTCATGAAACACCAGCGGTTCAATATTGAAATCTTCCTGAAGAGGACGAAGAATGGATGGTTAGTCATCCACAGGCACTGGCCTGAAGTTGCAAAGACCTTCAACATCAATGAAGGCTCAGTATTCGCCTTCCACTTTAGCAGTTTTCTAGATGAGATTCATCTGTCTATGTACCGTCTATGATGCTAATTTCGAAAGGTTATAGATGTTGCATGTGAAACTTGGTGCTGGTGCACTTGTGTAATGGGGTAGCTGAGTGCTGAAGCTATATGATCTTGTACTGTGATATATTTCAATTATGAAATCCTGCTTCCTTAATACGAAAATGAAATATATCATGTGCTTAATATGAAATTTCAACTAGATTAATAGATGGATTATTAATAATAGGACAATTAGCCTGCTAATCGGGTTTTACATTGCAAAAGATTATTGAGAAAACACCATGGGCGATGACCTCAGACAACACACAGAGTTTCTGGGAATAAAATGTGTTGGATCAATGAACTACACATGACTTCCTCCTGAAAACTATTTGCGTTATGCCACCATGCACATATGTTTACCACATAAAAAGTGTGTGTGATGGATAGCCTATGCCACATAGTCTCTTCTACGCACCGTGTGTGATGCATTCAATAACGCAAACGGTAAAATTGTTAATATTGTATGCAATCGAAATGCTATCACAAACGGTTTAATGGGGAAAACTGTGTGTGTTGTATGTAAGAACGGAAACATTTTCTCTGGATTATCTATGTGGGATGTACATATTAACGGAAATATACTTCTTGGATTGACTATGTGGGATGCACATATGAACGGAAACGTATTCCTTGGATTGACTGTGTGGAATGTACATATGAACAGAAACGTTTGCCTGGGACTGAATGTGTGGGATGTACTTATGACCAGAAATGATTAGGCTTCCATAATTGTATTTTTTAACACAATTGTACGCATAACCGTATTTGATCGCTTGCCCGTCTCACATGACCTTATTTTGCCCGACATGTTTGACCAGAGGGCCTATCCTCGATGGTTTCTGGGTCATGTGGGCCCCTATCACCGACATTCACTAGGCCACCATTCAAAATGCCATCATTGAAAGGGGTTAAAAAGCGCTTGTATAGCACCTAGCTGTACCAGTGCCTAATGCAGCAAAAGAAAGCAAGAGAGAGAGAGAGTGGGATTTGTATCGGAATGCTCAATGGGGGTTTGCTTGCCTGGCACTTATGATGACGAAACTGCACTGCATTAGTGTCAATGATCACATCGCCAGAACAACGTATAGCGAGAAGGAACAAACACCGGCAATAGAGAAGGACTACAATCAATACAATGCAACAACATGATGCGTGATCTTGACATGAAAATATGTTGTTGCTTGAGCTAATGCAACTAGCAACCAGATTCAATGAAGTTGGGTTGAACCAAAGATTCAAATTCAAACTCCATATGTGAATTTTCAAAGTCCATTTAGTTGTTTTGAACAAGATATCAAGCTTATCTTGTTTTTTCATGCATGAAACTAGTGCCATTGGATAGATTGGATTTTTTGGGTCATTTTTCATGCATGAATCTTTTCCATCCGAGTTATGGTTGTTTTATTATGAATTTCTGAAGTTTAAATCATTTTTTTGGATTTTTATGGTTATTCAGAAATTAATCAAATCTAGTAAATGATTTACTGCGTCAGCATGATAGCATGCTGATGTCAGTAGGTCAACATGGTCATCTAGGTCAAACCTGACTAGTGGGACCCACTGGTCAGTGTCCAAGCTAATTACCATAGTTAATTAGTGTTAAGCCAAAGCTAACTAAAATGTCAGTCGGGCCGGGACACACATGTCATTGAGTCATGGGGTTAGTTAAGTTTAATTAAAAATTTAACATGATTTAGTAGGGCTGGGGCCCATTCGTGAGTGACCCAAGGGGTCTGTTAGTTTAGTGCTAATCTGGGTTTAGCCGGAGTTAGGCCGCCGGCGAGGCCAGACGCGGCGGTGATCATCTGAAACACTACTCCAGCAACCACATTTGGGCTGCAGAAGGCATTGTCCTAGAGCACAGGGTCATGCGCATCCAGCGGTGTAAGCAACAACCACTTGGATGGTGTAGCTTCACGATGGCGACAACTTGTGCGGCACCGAAGTAAGGTGGTGATGCGAGCGACCACCATGAGGCATGAGAAGGCGAGCTAGCGTGCGCTATGAGCTTGTGGAGAAGTGCTGGCCACGCTTGTGTGCTTGCCTACGAGCTAGAGTGGTTGTGGCCACGAAGATGTCAACGCTGGTAGGGAGGAGCTCGTGGCTCTGGTAGTTAGCGCGGGTAGAGGAAGAAATCGACGACTGGGCTAGTGGGGAAAAGAACGGGGGCTCACAGCGGTCACGAAGGGCGACTCGGTAGGCTCGGGGACATCCTGGTGGAGGCGAATCGATGGGTGGCGTCCGACGGCCATAGTCAGGGAAGACAGTTGTGCTCGTCGTCTTCCGGACGCTTCGGCTTGAGTCCGTCGATGGATATGACAAGAGCGATCAGGCGGTCGCTCTAGGCATGATGATGTGGCGAGTGGAGGATGGTAGCTACACGTACGCGGGAGGTCTCGGATGGACTCGAGATCGAGAGCTAGAGAGGAGGCGGAGAGCCAGAGAGCGAGGGGAAAGTGAGGGCAGGCGTCGGGCGTGTCTGTGGCGCGAGGGAGAGGTAGGAGGTGGCAAGCATGAGGTGGCAGCGTTCGGCTGTGCGCTCGCCACACACTTGTTTCTCCTTCTGGCAAAAGGTTGAAGAAGCAGGCAGCGCTGGCTGGGCTGGGCCGGCTCCACTAGGCCGCCAAGTAAGTTGGCCCATGTACTGTTATCTCTCTCTCTGTGTGTCTCTCATTTCTTTTTTTTTTCTACCGTAGTTTTGAGCTGAAGAAAAATACCAAGGGATTTCCTAAAATCCTGAAAAATTCATGAACACTTGCTGAATTATTTTTGTGGCCCACAAACAGTTCCAACATTATTTGAGCATTGAAATTATTTATAATATTTAAATTCCCAAAGTCAAATAAAATATGATTTAATTCAAAAATAACAAGGTGACCTAGAAAAATGTGCACCATTTTGGCAGATGTTTTGGACCAATTCAAATATGATGAACTTTTCTGAAGGGCCTTTTGGGTTCGTTGAAAATATTTTAAGTTCAACCTATTTTAAATGATTTAGTGCTAGGGCTTGATCAATCCTCATTTCAAATTCATTTGAAATTAACATGATGCATGGATGCTTATGCAATGATAGGCACAGACTAAGATAGGGCTGTGACAACTCAACCCGACTAAACAAGAATCTCATCCCGAGATTCAAGACGTGAGGTAAGAGGAAAAGGGGACACTAACTATCACAACCTTCATGATCTAGCTGCCCTTCTTGAAGATGTTGATTCATTTCATCATATTGATCTTGACGACTTTGCCTTCGAGATCTTTGTCCAACATGATGACAACAGGAAGAACTCTACAAGAATCGATCTTCTTGAAGATCGAGCAACTCAAGATCAACTCATGGAGTGAGACATAAGAACACCTCCTGAGTTGAGACATAAAACTGACATCAGGAGCAACTGAAAGAAGTGGATGTCAAGTGTTCAATTTCACAGGCAACAATTCCACACTTGAGTTAGATGGTGCATGGTCTCAAAGTAGCGAGGAGATAATTAACATGATTCCATAACAGCCACCTTAGGGAAGGTGACTCGTCGAACTACTCCCTTAAGGGGCAAAAAGAATAACTTTTGATACATAAATCATTGGAACTCTTGATACCAGCTTGAGGCAATTAACAATCGATTGTTTGAAGGAATTTGAAATAATGGCATACTCAGCATGGAATGGAAACTATGATTACAGAACAATCGAATAATGGATGGCACATAACCATTGATACCGAGGATATAACCCAATGACCGGGCGTGCTTTCAGGAACTTGAGCATTTCCATATTCATCGGAGCTTTACCAACATCTATGCCAGGGATCCTGGCAACACATCATACTACCGTGATGAATAGTGATGGAGGATGCAGATGCAAGGAAGAAAAAACACCTTCTCAGATTTTACCTTAGCAATGCCAAGGAATAAAATCTGGACGATCGACCGAGAGACATTTAGCACTTCGCTACTAATGTTCTCCTTGACGTACTAGATAGTATGATCATGCTTCAGGGTAGCATCAATATGGTCATCAAGTAAAGTCGTACTTTGGAAGCATGAAAGATCCATAAGGAATAACTTCTAGAATAAGTCATATGAAATCCTCATGGGGGAAGCATCCAAGTTTCAATCAAGATACTAGTATAATAGGTCTTCTGGCTAGGTATGTTGGCCACAACTTCCACTTTACCGGTTTAGAAAGACCAATATCATAATTCTTGGAAAATGTTCCAACCATTATATCTGCTTGAGATTTAGATCTTCTTGGCGACAAGATGCTTCAAAATCAGCATGTTTGAAAGAAAGTTTAGAACACAAATCGCGAGAAGACGTTGCGAGATTCTTGGGAGATGAACTACAACAACAACTCCAAAACATGAGCTGGTTCCCAAGAGACACATGAACACACCGTCGAAGACAGCATGACCTCATAGAAGTCTTACAACAAAATACTATCGAGTTCTGGTTGGGGATCATCATTGAAGATAACGAAGCCTTATGCATGTCCGTTTGTGCCCTCCGTGATTAGAACTTGAACTTATTTTCCTTGAACAAATCAATCAGTGGCTTGGTGTGCTAGGGAATACATATGGAATGGATATGACCAGAATATCAAACCACATAATACTTCACAGATGCATGACTAACTTGGGAGGCAAAAACAAGCTTTCTTGAATTCATGGTGGCAACTTTCATTAGATACACGTGAACTAGAGAAAGTCACTTATTACATCAAACATATCCCTCATGAACTAGCATGAAGAAAATGCTTACACAAGTTTCCAATACTAGGTTTAATGTTCAACATGAATCTTTGAAAAGATAGAGATGTTGCCGATGGACTCAAATTTTTTTATCAAAATTCCCATAAAGATGGATTTCTAAGACTATGTAAACAAGGTGATACCATTGATGAGACCAAAAGATATAATGGAGTATGCTCGAGGAAAACATCCACTAGTAAGACAACATTACAAACATCGTTGGGTCTGATTTGATTTGACAATAGCCCACACTCAAATCAATGTTTGGACAAGATAATAGATTCAACAAGTGATCATGAAGGTCAGTCGATGAAGATATTATCTTTCTTAAATATAGAGACACAAGCACAAAGATATCCCTTCGAAGTGAACTAAGTTAGGCATAGCTTTTATCCTCCAACTCTCCAAGTTGTTGTTTAGCTTAACCAACTAGCTCAGGAGTATCCAACACAGGTTCTCGGAGAAGAGATGGTTTATAGGGATAAACCAACTTGATCACGAACTCAACATAACGGTCAAGGGACAACATGGTAATACTTCTAAGAAGACATTCAGAAAATCATGAACCACCTATATGTTATTTAGCTTGAGAACAATCTTGCTTTTCAGAACAAGAGGATATGATCAATAGAGCTAGGGAATTTCCTAACTCATTGATCAAAGAGTGCACCAAAAATACAGACTAGGTGGCACGATCAATCTTAGAATCATAATTCAAAAACCAACACACTAAGAATGAGATTTTATTGTCCACTAAATACCAAGTAATGGGGTTTCTAGGAGTGTTAATTTCACACATCACATTTCATTTGTGGTATTCCGGTTGCAACAACACGGGGACTGAGGTATGAATAATGATGGATAGTGTGCAATTCCCATGATATTTCTGACAAAAGAAGGTAATACTCCAAGGTATAACAAAACAAAAGCTGGATTAGCATTTTATCTGCGGAATACAATCGCTTTGACCCAATCCAAGAAATGGATGAGGTGCTGGATGTTGTTTCTCCTAGTCATTCTAGAATAGAATGGCTTGACGGACCACTAGAGTGAAAGGCATCGATGAACATGAATCCACAACTACTCTGAACTATCAACTAATAGATGATGGTCGGAATACATATGAAGAGGAACAACTCAAAGGACATATGGTTTTCTGACTTGTGGATGCATAGATTAGCATGTCGACCAAGTTCAACATATTCTTCTGGATAACCCATGCAGTAAGGTAGGACTGGCAGATTCACAATATAGTATCGAGAACTCATCAAGAGCACTCTTATTGTGATCTTCTGGTTCAAAAGAACTTATGCCAAGGATGGCTCATGGTATTAGGAAGAATGATATACTAGGAACATCGAGGGCTATCACAAAGGTTACTAATATCCTAAAGGAACGAGAAAACACTATCAACACAAGGTAAGTAGAGTGAATCTTGGGTTCAAGAACCCAAATATACAATACCTACACACTAAATAAAAATCACGAGATGTTTTCAATAATGGTGGTCAGAATGAACACACTAGGAACACGAAACATCGCTAGATTATTGGCTGGGTATCTATGATATCCTAGTTTCATAATAATAGCTTCAACACATATGTAGAGGTAGCGGAGTGCCTCGACACACCGGCTAGTGTTCTTAATCTGACCCAAAAGCACATCAGGAACAGGGAGGAAAGATTTGCAAATGCATCAGATTATTTAGAAACCTGGGACAACATGGACAGCATAATGGCTGTAATTGCTCAAAAAAGATTTTGAGACATCTTGCAAAATGGTCGGATAACCACTCAACATCACAATATCAAGGTTCTGAAACAACAGCAAACACACAGAAGTACTAGAAGCTAAACTGAGGCATGAATCCATCATTCCTACAAGTCTCTAGCTTAGTAACTCGTCATCCTAATACATAGATGAGAAAGCCTAACTTCTTAACCCAGTAGAAAAGATGATGGTCACTCAGAATCAGAAGGCACAAGTGTAAGGAGTAAAAAGAGCCTTAGGTTCCCTTCGACAATCAATTCCCTTATATAACTAAAGCATTTCTAGACTCGACTTCATCCAATTTGGATTGGTAATCCTACAGGCAGCCAGGATCTAATACAAAGCTGTTAGGACCCCGATGCTAAGTCACACCGATCTAGCATGCGACACATCATATCACTTTCTGCCCTCATGCGTAGTATTCCGACAGCTACAGCCTTAACTAGGCCGGGACTGTTTGCACCTTTTGGCTCACATATATGATTGCATTGCTAGTACCCACAAGATAGAGAACCCAGGCCGACATGACTAGTCATAAACCCAAGGTGGCAGAAACTTATAGGGACAAGCATACATGACCCAAAAATGCACGTGTCTATCAACAGCGAGTGTAGCCGGGCTATAGCAATCTATCAGGACTCCGGTGAACACAACATGACATTTCCCCGAGGGGACAAACATAGGAGCAAAGAAGGACACATGCTGGCAAACCCATCACTACAAAAAAAATACTGTTCACTCTGAACTTAACTGAAGAAACTGAACTTTATAGTCAAAACTAAATTTTATTGCCGAAATTGATTGAACTAGTAGCAGAGCATTGCAATAGATGTTTGGGGACTGCGAGCACTAGTAGTAGAGAAGCAGTGATCTAAATCAACAACCGCTCGAGTAGGGAACACACTAGAAAGGAGAAAGTGATGAGTAGCACCGTGAGCGAGTGCTAAACAACAACTCCTGTAGCTGTCGGAGGTCACGCAACAGTAGCAGTAGCGCGAGCAAGAGCAAGAGTAGAGCAGTAGCACGAATGAGAGCAAGAGCGAAGCAGCAGCGCGACCGATAACAATAGCAGAGCAGAGCAGCAGCATGAACAAAAGCAAGAGTAGTGCAGCAGCGTGACCAACAACAAGAACAGAGCCATAGCGTGTGAGAGCCGGAGGAGCAGCAGCAGCAGCGCGAGTGAGATCTGGAGTAGCTGCAGCTAGAGCCGTTGTTGAAGTCGTCGCTGATGAAGCAATGACATGGGGGAGAGACGTCGTGGATGAAGTGGCCGGCGACAACGCCATCGATGGAGACCTGCCATGGCTGCTCGGAATCGAGCACCAGCAGACCCGTGAGATCGAATAAAAGATAAAATGCATCAGTGAGTGTAGAACCTCCTTGGTGGTGCCAAGTAGGCCTCGACTTCATCGGAGGAATTGGTGAGGGTGTTGTGGTTCCGGTGGGGCAGGTCAAGATGGCGGTTTGGGATGGAGGTCGCGCGATAGACGAGGCGAACGTCAGAGAAGCTCCTTGGAGGTGGAGGACCAGGCGGCTGATCCGGTGGGACGATGAGATCAACGATGGATCCTCACCCGGTGTGGTGGATGAGGGACGGCGAGCTCTTGCAGTGGACGTCGTCGTCATGGAAGAATCTCCACCTGGGCGGCGATCGGAAGGCCGACGGAGGAGCGTGGGGTTTCGCAGGTTTTGGCGGCCTTGGTGTACGTATGGTGTACGTATGGGAGGAGCATGGGGTTTCGCAGATTTTTGAATCCATGTTATGTTGAATTCGAATATATCGTTAGGTGACCTTACGGTTTATAATGGATGTAGTCCTACATTTTGATCTTCCATCATATATGAACATTTTACTCCATCCGATGAACATATATATTGTTGTCTACCATATGGACAAAATTTGAATCAATTTTCCTTATTTGAATATGATTGTTGTCAAGTTATACCATCATTGAAATATAATCTTGATAATAAAAAAACATGCATATAGTAGTAATCATATTTCACTATGAACTACATGTACCATACGATCTCCAATTCAAATATTTATATCTATTTTTATGTTGAATTCAAATCACAGTACATTGGTCTAGGTAGCGAGATCTTTGGGATAATCTAAACCCTGTTTTCATATGTATAATTTTTGGCTGAATTGGGACAAGTTTTGGTATAAGCTTCATGCGAAACCGGAGATTCTCTCGACAAGCCCCATGGTTCCGAGAGGGAACGTGTCACCTTTGTGTGTGAAACCATATACACGGCCTCCCCCATGATTTTCTTTACAGAGGCAACATAGAACTATATGACTGCCCTGTTAAATTTTGGAATTATTCCGGGTTCATTAGGCCTTTTTTATACACTATCAAAACATGCCCATGCGTTGCAACAGGAAGGAAAAACATCTTTCATACACACATCCCAAAACATCAGCAAACAATATTCTTAAAAAAATCTTTACTGACACAATTTCAAACA